>NW_006408542.1:1746298-1768431 GCF_000296735.1 Chrysochloris asiatica | reverse complement strand
AGTTCAAAACTACCAGCTGTTCTGTGGGAGAAAGATGAGGCTTTATGCTCCCATAAAGATTTACAGCCTCAGAAACCCTGTACAGGGTCACTATGAGTCGAAACCAACTCTACAGCACATAACAACAACAGCAACAACAACCACTTCTGCTTTGTCACTGGAGAAAGATATCATGTTTAGTAAGGTGGATGGTCAGAGAAAAAGAAGACCCCCAACAAGATGGATTGTCAAAGTGGCAGCATCAATGGGCTCAAGTGTGGCAACAACTGTGAGGTTGGGTCAAGACCGGGCAGTGTTTCGTTCTCTTGTGCATAGGGTCACTATGAGTTGGTACCAATTTGATGGCACCTAACAACAACAACTCTGGTGTTCCCTTTCTCTCTCTCCGAGTAATTTATCCTGCTCCAACCACACCAGCCTTCTTACCCACCACTTATACCAGATGCAACAGACCTGTCTTTGTTCTGCCCTCACTAAAGTATAAGCACTGGGCCACAAGGTCAGTTTGAACTGTAAGGCTGGTGGTTCAAACTCAACAGTCACTCCTTGGAAACCCTATACAGGGTTGCTATGAGTTGGTACCGACTCGATGGCACTTAACAAAACCAACAATACTTCATGAGAAACATTAAGATCGTGAATATATCCCACCTGAATTTAGAAGCCATCTCAAGAGCAGATTTGATACATCAGACACTAATGACAGAAGACTAGAAGAATTGTAGGAGGACATCAAGAACAAAACAAAAGGTTATTTAAAAGACAGGAATGAAAAGACCAAATGGATTTCACAAGAAACTCTGAAACTTGCACTTGAATATAGAGAAGCTAAAGCGAGTGGAAGAAATGAGGTAAAAGAACTAGATAGAAAATTTTAAAGAGCAGCTCAAGAAGACAAAAATCAAGTATTATAATGAAGTGTGCAAAGACTGGAGTTAGAAAACAAAAAGAGAAGAACATGCTTAGCATTTCTCAAGCTGAAATTATTGAAGAAAAAATTCCAGCCCCGGGTTGCACTATTTAAGGATTAAGGAGCTCTGGTAGCATAGTGGTTATGAATTGGGTTGCGAACCTTAAGATCAGCAGTTCAAAACTACCAGCTGTTCTGTGGGAGAAAGATGAGACTTTCTGCTTCTGTAAAGATTTACAGCCTCAGAAACCCTTTACAGGGTTGCTATGGGTCGTAATCGACTCGACAGCACTTAGCAACAACATCAACAGTAGGGCCCTTGGAGTCTTGATGTGACTGTATGGGTTAATGTGCTGGACTGCAAAGTCAGTCTGCACTGCAAGGTCAGCAGTTCAAGCTCACCAGCTGCTCCTTGGAAACCCTAAACAGGATCCCTGTGGGTTGGAACTAACTTGATGGCACTTAACAACAGCAATAACAGTGGGGTCCTTTGGGTTCTGGTATGATATTAAAGGATAAACCCTGGACTGCTAACCACAAGGTTGACAGTTCAAATCCACCAGTCACTCTTGAAAATCCTATACAGGGTTGGTAGGAGTTGTAACCAACTTGATGGTATACATACAACAACAGCAACATGAGAAAAATATTGGATGATATAGGAAGCATCAAAGGAAGATGTAAAGAGCATGCAGAGAACCAAAAAGGATTTGTCTATGTTCAATCATGTCAAGAAGTAGCACATAATGAAGAACTTACAGTATTGAAGGAAGAAGTAGAAACTGCACTGAAAACATTGGCAGAAAGCAAAGCTCCAGGTATTGACAAGATGCAAATTTCAGTGTAATTTAGGACAGGAGGTTCTCATTCGTTTATGTAACTGATTGGAAGAGATCTATATTTGTTCCCATTTCAAGGACAGTTGAGGCAATGGCATGTGGAGATTATCAAACAATATCATTAATATAACATGCATGTAAAATTTTGTAAAAAATAATTTTAAAAAATTGCAGCAGTATATTGACAGGGAGCTGCCAGAAATTCAAGCTGGATTCAGAAGAAGATGCAGAGTTAGGGATATCATTGCTGATGTCAGAGGAATCTTGACTGACTGTAGACATTACCAGAATGCTGTTTATTGACTATGCAAAGATATTTGATGCTGTGGATCATAGCAAATTATGGATCACACTACAAAGAGTGGGAATTCAAAAACACTTAATATGCTCATGAGGAAACTATATAGATCAAGAGGCAATCATTTGACTAGAACAAGGGGATACTGAGTGTTCAAAATCAGGAAAGGTGTACACCAAGGTTATATCCTTTCACCATATTTATTCAATCTGTATGTTGAACAAATAATTCAAGAAATTGGATGATATGAAGAACATGGCAAGATTGGAGGAAGTCTCATTAAGAACTTCTGAAATGCAGATGACACAACCTTGCTTGAAGAGGGTGTAAAATACTTATTGAGGAAGTTTAAAAAATACAGTATTCAGTATGGGTTGCACCTCTGTAAACAAAATGAAAATTCTTACAACTAAACAAACAGCATCATGATAAATGAAGACAATATTGATGGTGTCAAAGACTTCATTTTGTTTGGATCCATAACTAACGCTAGTGGAAGCAGCAGTCAGGAAACTAAATGATGTATTGCATTAGGTATATCTGCTGCAAAAAAGCTCTTTAAATTGATAAAGAACAAAGATCACTTTGAGCACTGAGGTGTGGTTGAACTAAACCATGTTATTTTCAATGGACTAATATGCATGTGAAAGTTGGATGTGAATGAATAAGGAAGATCATGAAAGAATCCATGCTTTTGAATTTTGGTGTTGGTGTGGAACACTGAAAGTACCATGGACTTCCAGAAGAACAAACAAATCTATATTTAAATAAGTCCAGCCAGCATTCTCCTTAGAAATGACCATAGTGATATTTCATCTCTTATGTTGTTGTTGTTTGATGCCATTGAGTCAGTAACAACTTATAGCGACCCTATGCACAACAGAACGAAACACACTGCCTGATTTTAGGCCAGCCTCACAAATTGTTGTCATGCTTGAGCCCATTGATGCTGTTACTTTCCCAGTCCATATCGCCAGGGAGTCTTCCTCTTTTTCTCTGACCCTCCACCCTACTAAACATGATACCCTTCTCCAGTGACTGGTCCCTCCTGACAAAATGTCTGAAGTATGAGAGAAGAAGTTTGGCCATCCTGGCCTCCAAGAAGCACTCTGGCTGTACTTCTTCCAACACAGATCCATTGGTTCTATGGATAGCCCATGGCACTTTCAGTATTCTCCTCCAACACCATTACTAAAAAGCATCAATTAGTCTATGGTCTTCCTTATTTACTGTCCAACTTTCACATGCATATGAGGTTATTGAAAATGCCATGGCTTGGGTCAGGTGCACCTTGGTCCTCAAGCTCACATCTTTGCTTTTCAACACTTTAAAAAGGTCTTGTGCAGCAGATTTGCCTAATGCAATACATTGTTTGATTTCTTGGCTGCTGCTTCTATGAGTGTTGACAGTTGATCCAAGAAGAATGAAGTCCTTGACAACTTCAATCTTTTCTCTGTTGATAAGAATGTTGTTTATTGGTCCAGTGGTGAGGATTTTTGATTTCTTTACATTGAGATGCATTCCATATAGGTTGGCCATATCATCAGGAGAGATAAATGCCTGGAGAATGACGTCATGCTTGGTAAACTGATAAGTCAATGAAAAAGAGAAAGACCCCTAATGAAAATGAATGAAACCGTGGCAGCACCAATAGACTTAAACACTCAATAGTTGTGAGGACGGTACTAGTCAGGGCAGTGTTTCTTACCACTTCCAAGAGTCCTTTCCTGAAATTTTGCTTTGTATATTTTGGAGCTCTTTCTTTGGGAGCATAGATATTTATTATGGCTATGTCATCTTGTTCAATTGACCATTTAATCACGAGATAATGTCTACCTTTATTATTATGCTGGTTTTTGCCTTAGAGTTTATTTTATCAGAGATTAGTATTGCCACTCCTACTTTTTTTTTTTTTCCCCCCAATTAGCTTGATATATTTTTTCCCATCCTTTAACTTTTAGCTGGTTTGGTCTTTGTGTGTAATGTGTATCACTTACAGACAGTATATTGTAGAAAATTGTATTCTTATCCATTCTGGCATTCTCTGTCTCTTAACTGGTGCATTTAATCCATTGACATTCAGTGTAATTGTTGATAGGTATGAATTAATTGCTTTCATTATTTTGTTTTGTTTTGTGGTGCTGCTGGTTTCTTTGTTCTGCATTCCTTCATGAGCTGAGTTTCTGGTTTTTGTGTTCTTTCTTGTCAGTGTCTTCATAGTTTTAATGTTTTCATGTTCTTTTTGGATTTTCATGTTTTTGATATGTTGTGATGTATTAATTTTCTTTGTGGTTACACTGTATTTGATAAATTTTTTCCTACATTTAAAACAGTATTTTCTCCTGCAGTCTACCTGACCTCCTCACCACTTGGATCTCTGTTCCTATGTTTTTACTTTTTTTCATATTGTAATTGTTTTGATCATAGAGTGACTTTCCAGATCCTCTGAATTATTTTTTGTAGTTTTGTACTGTTTTAGACTCTTCCATGTGTCAATTGAGTTCCAGATGGTGCTGTCACATATGTTAATCTCTGGTTGTTGTCTGGTCTTGTTGGTTCTCAGTCAAAAGAACTCCTTTTAGAATGTTTTGAAGTGCTGGATTAGCTTTGACAAAATCCTTTAGCTTCTGTTTATCCTGCAATGTTTTGATTATGCTATCGTATTTGATTAACAACTTTGCTGGCTAGAGGATTCTTGGTTAGCAGTTTTATACATATCTCCCCATTGCCTTCTTGCCTGCTTGTTTTCTGCTGAGAGATCAGAGCTTAATCTGATTTGCTTGCCTTTGTAAGTAACACTTGTCTTTTCCCTAGCTGCTTTCAGGATTCTTTCCTTGTCTTTGATTTTGGAAAGCTTGATTATGATATGACTCGGCAATTTTCTTTTGGGGTCTATCCTTCCTGGGGTTTGTTGAGCTTCTTGAATGCTTACTTTTCAAATTTCAGGATGTTAGGGAAATTTTCTTCCAGCAGCTCTTTAACTATCTCCTCTCTGGTCTTCTGTGATTCTTCCTGTTCCAGAATGTCAGAGTTTCAAGTTATTCCTCTTCATGTTGTCCCACACGAATCTTAGACTTTCTTCTGATATTTTTACCCTTTTTTCTGCTTGCTCTTCTATTTTAGCAGTATTTAGAGATTTGTCTTCCAGCTTGCTGGTTCAGGCTTCCATCTCTTCAGTTCTACTCCTTTGTCCTTTCAGTGAATTGTCCATTTCTGATATTTTATTATTAATAATTTTGACCTCTTTGCAGGTTTTAAATTGTTTCCAAAGCTGTATCTATCTTACTTGATTGTTCCTGTAGTGCTTTCCTGACTTCTTCCTTATTTTTCTGAATAACATTCTGAATTCCTTCTTGGGTGGTTCCAAAGCCTGCCCTCATTCTAATATTAAGTCTAGGTCTACCTCTAGCTCATTTATCTCAGTTACTCTATCTTGTTTCTGGACATGTCAGCTGTTTCTTGAGCATTTTCAACAATTAGGTATTTTTCCAATAATTAGATGAATGTATGTTTATGTATTATTAAGTTTTCTGATTGCCTCCAGGTAAATGTGATAAGGAGATGGGTTTCCATTTTCACTTTTCCTATTGTTCAACTTAGAGTAACAGAAGCAGGTGTTGGCTGTCTATTTGGTGTGAAGCAGCGGTATTGGCTCTTGCTTGGATGGTGGGACTTTATAGTGTGTGATTGTAGCTTGGCTACATGACTGCAATTGCTGTCTCTTCTTGAATAATGTAGGCAGAGAAAGAACTCCCTGAAGGTAAAAGGTGGACCAAAACCCAAAACAACAGCAGCAAAAAAGCAGATTGGATACTAAAGGCTATAATCGCAAAACAAAACAAAACAAAAAAACTGTAGCAAAATATGAGTATGGTTTTAACACCCTTTCTTTCAGCTTCTTGTCTTCAAGGCTGCCTGAGAAATTTCAAGATGTTATTGTTGCTCCTTGTGACTAACTCAACATTTAATTATCTGCCTGTTTCCTTTATAGTCTGTCTCTCTCCCCCTCCACAACTCTGTGAGGTGTTTCTCCAAGTGAGAAAGAGCTCAGGTCCAGTGGGAACCATTCTCAGAGACCATTCCATTTAAAGCAGTTCTTGTTGGCTCCTCTCCTTTCTTAGATTCTGCACACAGTGGTCTTTGTTGAGCAGATCCATGCACATGCATACTTGAACCATCTAGGGCTTGGGGGTATCTATTCTCTCATGCACCTCCTCTAGCCACTAGAGTGCAGTTGTGTAGATAGTGAGAGACCAATGAATAGGAAAAAAAATATTCACACCTTTATCTCTGAGGATAGGTCAGACCTCTGTGGTGGGATCACTCCTTCACCCACTTTATCACATCCAAGATGGCTGTTCTGGGAGCCACTGGCAACCACAGATCAGAAAACATCACCTTTCTTGCTTCTGCCATAGCAGTGAACCTTCAATCTATCTCAATTTTCTTTCATACGTAGTTCAGAGTTCTGGGACTGTCCCCTGAACCTGATTCCTTTGGTCTTCTGTGTTATTGTTAGTGGAGGTGTGTGCCATGCTTCTCCATAATATTTCATCAATCCCCACCATCTCTTCATACAATCCACGGTATTTTCACTCGCTTCATATGCATATGAAAATTGGATAGTGAATAGGAAGACCATAGAAGATTTTTATGCATTTGAGTTACAGTGTTGGAACAGTATTTAAAAAATACCATGGACTTCAAGAAAAACATATAAATCTGTGTTGAAAGAAATACAGCCAGAATGTTCCTTAGAAGCAGTATGGGGAGATTTTGTTTCTCATACTTTGGACATATTATCAGGAGTGACCAGTCCGTGAAGAAGGACATCATGCTAGGTAAAGTGGAGGGTCAGAGTAAAAAAAGGAAGACCCCCAATGAAATAGATTGGCACAGTGGCGGCAGCAGTGGGCTCAAGTGTAACAATGATCATGAGGGTAGTGTAGGACCAGACAGTGTTTAGTCGGTTGTGCATAAGGTCTCTATGAGTTGGAACCAATTAGAAGGCAATTATCAACAACAATACCAATTCTTAAATTTGAACAATAACCTGGTTGATTTCTTATCTTTTTATGGTAACTTTCATATCTCATCCCAGGTTCCAACTAGGATAGCTACTTCTTATTTTTCACCACTACTATACTTTGCCTCTGGTCCTCTCTCATTTTACAGCAAAAGCAAAAGGTTAATTTTGGAAAAATATTTTTTCATAATAATGTTTCCTGTTAAATAATGTATAATACAAGCATACCCATTGTTAAAATGACATGATCTAACTAAAGCAAAAGTTGAAAGCAAATAGCAAAATAGAAGGAAAAAAAAATCATTTACAATCCTGTTAAATAAAACACAAAACCCACTGTTATCACATCAGTTCCAGTACATAGGCATGCCATAGGACAGAGTTGAACTGCCCCATAGAGTTTCAAAATTGGTAACTCTTTACGGATGCCAATTACGACATCTTTCTTCTGGGAAGGTGCTAGTGGGATGGAACCACTGAACTTTCAGTTAACAGCCTAGCATTTTAACCACAGTGCCACCAGGGGTTCTTCTATAATTCTTGTGATAATTATGGTGCATTTAGTAATCACTTTCATACATTTTTACTTCAATTTTTTTCTCTATATGTAATAAGAGTATCGGTGTGACACTCATAGTAGGATAAGCAATGAACTGCTAAGTGCAAGGTCACCAGTTCAAACCTACTAGCTGCTCTTCAGAAACCCTATACAGGTTTTCTAGGAGTTGTAACTTATTTGATTACACTTAACAATAACTAGAGTAACATATGCAATTATAGTGTATTGCAATTTTGAATCCTGGTTTTTTTTTCCAGTTATTATTATTGTTTTTTTCCCAGAAGAAAATTTTATTCAACAGCGTTGACAACTGAACATTTCAAGGAAAATATTCACTTAAATTCAAAACATCCCTGTTGGCATTTCACCTGAAGAGAACTATGTTTCAGTTTTCTACAATTTACTGTCCATTAACAACTATGAGTCTTGTCTCCCCCATCACATGTGACAACTACACATTAAAGGATACCACACAAAACTTCTTCATATATTAAGATCAACATTTCAAAATAAGATTTTCTTTCCTTATCAGTCAATAATATCAATAGAAATATGATAAACTGTTAAACTGAATTTCTTTCTTGTCCCAAATTATGTACCAGTAGGAACTAAATAGAAATATGCAATACCTTCCTCCTTCTACAATTCACAAGACACATTTACATTAAACGTGGAGGTACAGAAAGTAAGCGATTACAGAGAGACAATGATTCTGAGTAATCCTTTGTGTGTGTGTGTGTATTTTCTTTTTTAAAGTTTTAATTGTGAATCGAGTGAAAGTTTACATGGGAGAACATTGACTTTACACCATTGTTTCATTGTAATGATTACAATCTCCTCCATGAATCATCATTCAACAGTATTTGCTTCTATTCCCTGTTTTGTTTTTTTGGGGGGAGGATATACATAAAAGCACTCAGGAATATATAATCACTTAAACAACCAAAAGGCACATTCTTCAAACCTGTCTTCTAGTCACCAGCAGAGTTCTAAGCTTCTCTGTCTCTCCATGTCCTCATCTCTGCCTTCATCTTTGGTGTAACTGCTTCTCTGGAAGTATCCTGCATTCTGCTTATACCCTTGATGGTCCTAGGGTCTTCTTTTCCTGGACTATAAGATTAACTACTACCCCCATTTTTGTTACAGAACTTCTACCTTTATAGTTGTGACAGTTGCAATTAGTCATGATAACAATCACTCACTGTTGAATCATAATAATCATATCACCATCCCCAATTGTTTCCACCAGACCCATCTAGACAAGATGAAAAGTAGTCAGTGGGGACTCTACCTTTCTCTGCACAGTTTTATACTAAACTCCCTTTTGAAAACTTGTAAGCCAGTCGCTTCATGCCTTTATCACCCCCTCGTTTTAGATAGCCAATGTTTAAGTATCCGTCCCTATCTAACCTGTATACAAAGGAGATAGGATTGTTACTTGATGTGAGGATTCCTTCCCTCAAAGTTGTTATTTTGAGCTAC
Source organism: Chrysochloris asiatica (assembly GCF_000296735.1). Classification (NCBI taxonomy): domain Eukaryota; kingdom Metazoa; phylum Chordata; class Mammalia; order Afrosoricida; family Chrysochloridae; genus Chrysochloris; species Chrysochloris asiatica. Next base: position 1,759,317 of record NW_006408542.1, on the reverse strand, counting down.
TGCATCCATAAGTATAGGTCAAGTTCATCAAATTGTAGCAATTTATACTTTATTACTATATTTTGAAAAATATGTTTAAATATGTTTGTAAGGTTGCATAGTATTTCAGTTAAAGTATATACTGTTGACTTTTGCACAACATGGGTTTGAATGATGTGGGCCCACTTATTTGTATTTTTCCCCTTATTGCTTTGATGGTGCACTCAAGTGTTATGAGTTGCTTACTTGGAGATGATTAGAATCACATTGTGTTTTAGGTGGATGTTCCTAAGAGCTGAGCTCACTATATCTGCAACAAGAAAAACAAATTTGAATATAAATGGACCCAGGCCCATGTAGTTCAAACCAGAGTTTTTCAAGGGTGAACTGTAAATTATACTAAAATTTTCAACTGTATGGAAGGTCAGCACCCCTAACCACCATGTTATTCAATAGTCAACTGTAAATTACATTTACTCTGAACATTTACACTATTCCTAATCAGTTTGAAACTACCAGCTGCTCCACAGGAGAAAGATGAGGCTTTCTGCTCCTGTAAAGATTTACAGCCTCAGAAACCCTGTATAGGGTCACTATGAGTCAGAACCGACTCCACAGCATATAACCACTACCACCATCAATTTCCCTATTTTAGTAGTAATACTAAAGTATAAAAGTGATAAAACTTTTCTATGTATACATTTAACTTTGTTTGCTATTATTCCCATAAAATGGAGTCCCAGAAAGAAAATTAACTTGACTGTATTTAAGACCTTCTCCAAATTGCTTGTGCAGGTTATAATTATATATTAAATGCCTTTGAGTTGGTTCTGACCCATATTGACACTCTATAGGGTTTCTGAGGAGCAGCTGGTGAGCTTGAACTGCCAACTTTACGGTTCAAACCAACTTTGCAGTCCAGCACATTAACCCAGGACTCTACTAGTCTATAATGTTGGTATTGTTACTAAGTGTCGTCATGTTGGTTGCAACTTAATAGCGACCCTGTATAGAGTTTCTGAGTAGAGGCTGGTGGGTTTGAGCTGCTGATCTTGTGGTTCAAACTGACCTTGTGGATCAATGATTATCCACACCAGGACTCCTATAATGATGTAAGCTTATTATTAAACTGAGATTTTGTTTTTGAGGGGAGAACTAGTAAACCCAGTGCATACAAGTCACATATTCATGTAAATGATGATAAATCTATACATAAAGCAGATGATCTGTTATGGAAGAGAAGCACTGTTGGTACAGTGCTTAAAGCACTCAGTTGCTAACTAAATGGTTCACAGTTGGAAGTCACATCTTCTCTGTGGGCAGTGTCACAGTCTGCTTCTTAAAAGATGGTTGTTGTTGTTAAGTACCTTTGAGTCAGTTCTGATTCCCAAGAGTAGTTGGGACCTTGTGGTTGACAGTCCAGTGCTTATCCTATAGTACCACACCAGGACTCCCTCCTGTCGTTGGAAGTCCTGTGGGACCATGCTACTCTGTCCTATAGATTATCTAGGAGTCAGAATCAACTCCACGGCAGCGGGTTTGGTTTGGGTATTATGTCAGATCCCACTCCTGGGAAATTAATCACCCCAGCAAACTTGATTACTAGCTGAGACCAGACTTGGCTGTGAGATGCCTCCATGTTCTGCCCTAGATCACACCCTGGGAGGCAGGCCCAACACAGAAGGGATAGCATACCAGGGGCTTTAGAAAGTACATGGAAAGATTCCAATATCCTTTAGTTCCACCTTTCCACAAATTTTTGAAGCTTTCTCATCCACTGAACTAGGTGTGTAGATGTATGTAGTACACAGATCTTATAAGGCCTTCCTCTATAGAGACTCATTTGAGTCATGCAAACTTCTTTTATGATAAAGAATCACATATTTAGCTATACTTTTTTTAAAAAAAGTTTTTATTGTGAATTATGTAATAGTTTAATTTACATGGGAGAATATTAGCTTTACATTCATCCTATTGTATATCATTTCATTGCTATGATTACAATCCCCTTTATGCATTATCAAACAACCAAAGGGTATACCCCATAATCCTGCCCCTTTGTCATCAGCACACAGCCCCTTTTCCCCTGTGGGTCTAGAATCCCCAGCTGCTCCATCTCTCGACCTCATCGTCTCTGCCTCCATCTCTGGTGTCACTGCTTCTCTGAGTAGGGTCCCACACTTTGCTCTTTTCCCTTGATGGTCCCAGGGACCTCCGCTCCTGGACTGCAAAGTCAATCACTCCCTTCCTTTTGCTATAAAACGTCTACCTTTACATTTACAACCCTCACAGTCAGTCCTGATAGCAATTATTCACTGTTGTAACCACAAGAGAACTATCCCCATATCCTTTCATCAGACCCACCCAGACAGATTGGATACCACTCCGGAGATTTAAGCTATACTTTTAAAAGGAAAATTTGAAGTTCAAGGAATTAAAATTCTAATTTGCTGGAATATAAAAATGGAACTAGAAGTAATTAGAAATTCCTTTTATTTCTTTAATAAGATTCATGACTATTATATTCAGCTTTGCAAATTTGTGAGAGAAAGCAATATTTTAAAGTAGCATTACTACTGTGTCAGAGATGTCATTATTTGGATGTTCATAAAAAAAGTAAAGATCTGTGATTCTTAAGAGTGTGAAATAAGATAGAAAGATTTGATACCAATTCTGTTTATATGATACATATTTCAAAGATCGAATTCAAGTATAGAAGGTAAATAGCTTCATGGAACAACATTTAGCTTAGTAAAAGTAATATTTGATTAGATTAGCTTTGATTTTAGCATTTTTCTTAAGGGTTCCCTCTAGAAACTCTGAATTAAACACTCACAAACTGAAAACCATTTTAGGGTTTCTCTGTGAAACTCTATGTTAAAGAAAAAAAAAAAATCTAGAGAGGGCAATGATCTGGTTTTAGGAAAAAAAGGAATAGAGCTTATTTTTTATGAAATAACTGTGCTATACTGACATGGAAGTGACATCATGTTCCTTTTTAAATATCCTTCCGGAGTGATATAAATGAAAACATATTTCCCTCTGACTTCCTTCCTCCCACCGCTATTCACTCTCTCTTTGGTCTTTCTGCTCTTGTCTGCCATTTCTTTTGTCCATTCCCCACCCCTTGTTCCTATCACTTTGATGTGTGATTTCTTATAGTTTCCACTCCATTCTCCTTTAATTTGAAACTTCCTTCTTACCTTTTCTAACATCCTTTCCTTACTGCATTTGGGCCTTTCTTCCAAATGAATCATATTGGTTGTGGAAAAGGAAAACTGTGTCAGATGTTAGCCTCTGGCCATAGGTAACCAAAATTATGGATTTAAGTATTATAATGCTTTTCTTATTGTAAGAGAAGAGTTCTTGCTGCATGTCTTTGATCTGGGTGATGTTATTGTAGACGGTCTGCAGCTTGCAATATGAAGATGATACAATTTTGCTTGCTGAAAATGAAGAGGACTTAAAATACTTACTGATGAAGATCAAAGACCACAGGTTTTAGTATGGATTGCAACTCAATGTAAAGAAAACAAAAATCCTTCCCTTAGGCCAACAAATAACATCATGCTAAATGGAGAAAAGACCGAAGTTGTCAAAGATCTCATTTTGTTTGGACCCACTATCAACACTCATGGAAGCAGGAGTCAAGAAATCAAATGACGTATTGCATTAGGCAAATCTGCCACAGAAAGACCTCTTCAAAGTGTTCAAGCAAACATGTCAGCAAAGACTAAGGTGTGCCTGACCCAAGTCATGGTATTTTCATTAGGTTTATATGCATGTGAAAGTTGGACAGTCAATAAGGATGACTGTAGAAGAATCTCAGTTGTGGTTTTAAAGAAGAATATTAAAAGGACCATGGACTTCCAGAAGAACAAACAAATCTGTGTTGGAAGAATTGCAGCCAGAATGCTCCTTAGTTGCAAAGATGGCGAGACTTCATCAGGAGAGACCAGTCCCTAGAAAAGGACATCATGCTTGGTAAAGTGGAGAGTCAACAAAATAAAGACCCCCAATGAGATGAATTTGCACTGTGGCAGAAGCAATGGACTCAAGTGTAACAATAATTGTGAGGATGGCACAAAACTGGGCAGCGTTTCAGTCTGTTGTACATAGAGTCGCTATGAGTCAAAACTGACTCGATGGCCTCTAACTACAACAACGACTGAGTCTGGAGAACAAGAAAGATGATGATGCATAGTATTGTTTGCATTTAATGATAAATGATAATGATAAATGAGTAAGCTTTCAGGGCTGAATTCTCTATCAAAATAAGGGAGTAAATTGATTAAGTTCAATCAACCAGTGCTTTATGGAGAATGGAGATGACACCTGGGTTGGTCTCTTGGCGTTGGACAGTAAATAATACCTTTTACTAGAGATGGCATTTATATTCCTTATGCTCCCCACCCTTGTACTTGGCTCTCCTGGTTGTCATTAAGTGCCATCGTGGAGAATCTGATTCATAGAGACACTGCGTAGGGGTTTCAGAGGCCTTCAATCTTAAGGGAGCAGAAAGTCTCATCTTTCTCCTGTGGAGTTCAAATAAAGGATAAAGTGGGCTCAAATAAAGGATCTTGTGGTTCACAGTCCAGTGCTAATTTTATCACTAATCAACCACAGCGGTCTTTTTTTCCCCTTAAACATGAATATGGCCCCAAACTCCTTTTTAATGCAGTTTTATAGACAGTTGATAAAATTGAGTTAAAGTTTATTTACCCTTTTTTCTTTAGATCAGGGTGTGGAGCCTTTTTCTGTCAAGGGCCATTTTAATATTTATAACATCATTTGTGATCATACGAGATTATCAACTTAAAAATTAGCCTGCTATATTTGGTCAAACATTTAATTAACTGAACCCTAATGTGATGGCTAAGGAGCTCTGGTAGCGTAGTGGTTATGAATCAGGCTGCAAAGTGCAAGGTCAGCAGTTAGAAATTACCAGCCACTCCATGGGAGAAAGATGAGGCTTTCTGCTCCTGTAAAGATTTATAGCCTCAGAAACCATGTACAGGGTTGCCATGGGTTGGAACCAACACGACAGCACTCAATAACAACAACAACAATGTGATGGCTAGAGTCCTGGTGTGGGTGGCACTGTGGGTTAATGTGCTGGACTGCAAAGTCTGTTTGAACTACAAGGTAGGTGGTTTATACTAACCAACCACTCCTTGAACATCCTATACAGGGTCACTGTGGATCAGAATCGACTCAAGGGTAGTTAACAACAGCAATGTGATGGCCTGGTGTGGTGCTGCAGGATAATGCACTGGACTGCAAGGTCAGTTTGAACCACAAGATTGGCAATTCAAATGCACCAGTCATTCCTTGGAAACCCTACACAGGCTTGCTATGCGTCAGAACCAACTCTGTGGCCCTTAACAACAACAACAGTGTGATGGTTGAAGCTGCAGTTGCCTTGGCAGGATTAGACCAAATGATTTTGCAGCCCTTATATGCCCTGCTGGCCAGATATTCCCCACCCCTGCTTTAGTCTATATCCATCCCTTAAAGCCTTTCATATCACAAATGCTACATCACAACTAACCTGTACAGTAAATATTCTTTTAATATGCTTATGGGAGTTTATGTAGTGTAACTCAAAAGGATTTAAGTAACTCATAAAGGTCAGACAGCTGATACAAGGAATAACACAAAGCTACTTCTGATGGTATGATTCATATTTTGTTCTATAAAATGTCCAGTCAGTTTTTGTGTTTGGTTAAAGAAGTCTCATAGAGAAATAACTCTGCTGTTGTTGTCAGCTAGTGTTGAGTTGGTGCCAACTCATAGCGAGTTAATGTATAACAGACAAAACTTGCCCAAACCTGTTGTTAGGGGCTGTCGAGTTGGTTACAACTCAGTGACTCCATTACAACAGAAAGAAACACTGCTCATTTCTGCATCATCCTCCCAATTGTTGTTATGTTTGAGCCCTTTATCACTGCCATTGTGTCATTTCATTTTCTTGGGTGTCTTTCTCTTTTTTGTTGGCCCTCCATTTTCCACGCATGATGTGCTTTTCTAGGGACTGATCTTTCCTGATAATGTGTCCAAAGTATGGAAGGCAAAGTCTTGACATCCTTGCTTGTAAAGAACATTTTGGCTGTGCATCTGGAAGTCCATATTGCTGCTGTTGTTGTTGTTGTTAGGTGCTGTCGAGTCAGTTCTGACTCATAATGACCTTATTATGCTCAACGGAAAGAAACACTGTCCGGTCCTATACTGTCCTCACCATCACTGTTATCCTTGAGCCCATTGCTGCTGCCGCTGTGCCAATCCATTTCACTGGGGGTCTTCCTCTTTATCACTGACCATCCACTTTACCAGGCATTATGTTCTTCAGGGACTGGTCCCCTTGATAACATGTCTGAAGAATGAGAGGTGAAGTCTCATCACTCTGGCTTCTAAGAAGCATTCTGGCTATACTTCTTGAATACAAATTTGTTTGTTCTTCTGGTAGTTCGTGGTAGTTTCAGTATTCTTCTTCAACACCGTAACTCAAATGCATCAATTCTTCTATGATATCCCTTATTGATTGTCCAACTTTATATATGTATATGAGGCAATTGAAAATACCATGACTTGAGTCAGGTGTAACTTAGTTCTCAAACTAATAGCTTTACTTTTTAACAGTTTAAAGAGCTCTTGTGCAGCAGATTTGCCTAATACACTATGTCATTTGATTTCGGAACTGCTGCTTCCTTGAATGTTGATTGTGGATGCAAGGAAAATGAAGTCTTTGACCACTTCAGCCTTTTCTCCCTTTATCATGAGGTTATTTATTGGGCCAGTAGTGAGGGTTTTTGCTTTATGATCCTGCAGTACCCAGTAAAATGGTGCCCAATCTTTCATGATTTTTCATATGCTTGAGTCCATTATTTCAGTTACCGTGTACTGCTTTTCAACTTAGCGGACCCATATTCTAGGACTGTGTTGTTACCCGTGAGGTTTTTAATGGATAATTTTTGTAAATTAATGGTCAGACCTTTTTTCTAATATGTCTTTTTTTGGTAGTTCCTCTGAAACCTGTCCACCACAGGTGCCTTGGCTATAATTTGAAACATCATCATATCAACACTAAAGCCATCACAGTGGCTTTATGACAAACTGTCAAACAAATGGTGGAAAAAGTATCTATCAACTGGCACCAAAATGGTTTCTGAAGTTGATAACACTACTGTGGGTATGTAAGAAAATATCCTTATTCCTTGGAAATACACACTTGAGTATTGAGAGATAACTTACCCTGAAATGACTTAGAAGAAAAAATATGCACACATACACACATACAACACATGATAGAGCAAGTGGGATGAAACATTATCAAATGGGTATATGGATTTTTAAAGAAACAGTATTAATTTTATACCTTTTACAAACTTGAAATTGTTTCAAACAGTTGAAGCCCTTCATGGGCATATTTTTGTTTTACAAATGTATAAAATAAAAGTATGCTAATGGAGGAAAATAAGAGGTCTCCAATTATGTTGGGGGAAATTCTTGTTTCAAGGGTCAAATGAAGTGGCATTAAGGGTTCATATTGAAGTAAGTAAAATAGGCTGCCATCTTCTCAGGGAAGTCCTAGTGTGGTGCCGTAGCATAAACAATAGACAGCTAACCACAAGGTTGACTCTTGAAACCCACCAGCCACTCCTTGGATACCTATACAGGGTTACTATGAGTTGGAACTGACTTGATGGCACTTAACAACAACAACAAATCTACTTGGGATAGTATAGGCAATTTCAAAAAGGGAGTCTACTATTTCCCTGAATCTTCATCCATCCCCCTTCACATCTCCATGCAGACAGATTTTTATTTCTATAAAATCTGGTATCTCATCAATATTTCTTTGGATTAGGGTGTTGTTGTTGTTGTTTTAAAAAAACTAGTTAACACTGATGAAAAAAGAAACTAGTAGCACTTACTGTGAATGGGTTAATCGTATTTGTTGTACTAAAAATTCACAACAGTGCTTTCAGAGTAAGAAAAAACAGAGAGAGGACACTATTTTAAAGGAAGAAAATAGGCTCAGATGTGGTTGATTCCAGAATTTTCATTGGAATGCATCTAAGAAGAACATGGAGCTCTCCATGGCATTTTAAGGGGGACTGTTCTTGTAGCAACCCTGGGTAGCTTCCCCATGCCTGACCTTCTCTGTCTCCTCCAGTTGTCTCCTTGCTTCCTTGTTTTCCAAATAGTTAGTGATCAACAAAAGGATGCTAATTTTTTTTTCTGAATACTCTGGACTGAGCTTTCTTCCCAGTATACCTTAGATTCAATGTATATTCTTCAAACTGTTTTAGAAGGTCTTTCACAATTTTGCATATTAAGGGAAAATGATAAAACCTACTCTTAAGGTATTTTCCTTAAAAAGCTAAAAAAAAAGAATTATACAGATAACAAGTAAGACCAGCAAAAAAAAAAGTACACAGTATTCAGCAAGTCTCTATACCTAAATCCCAGTCCAAAGTGCTTTTCTGCTCCATTTCTACAAATCAAAATAACATTGTCTTGGAGTAAATCTGATATTTCCAGAAGCATTCATTATTCTTCATACTAGAACATACTTCCTTTCTTTTGCTGTATGAACTCTGACTGGTGAGGAACTGACTTATGCTCTGAGGGTAGAGATATTGATCTATGTGGCCCCATCCTCCTAAATCACCTGCAGATTCTGAGGAAATGTTTATTGGATTTTGTAGTTCTTAGTTCTGCAATTGTAATGGGGAACTTGCATGTGAAAAAATTTCAACATAAAGAGAATAATGCTTACATAAGAGTGAAAAATATCATATATATAATATTTTGATGATGATGAGTCTATTATTTCCATATAATTTAAATGTTTTTCCCCCAAAGAATTATTTTCAGAAATGGGTAGTTTAAAATAAATTATATAAAAATTAAGACCCTCTCTGCATGCCATTGTGCTCAAAATCAACAAATTTGAAAATTAATATCTGTAGTATTCATTATCTTCTTCTTCAGAGATGGAAACTGAAATTTGATTTTTAAAGATGAGATTTGCTCTCTAGAGTGAACTGTTTAGAAAAATGATATTGTGAATAGATTTAAAACATAATTTAAGTTATAGCACAAATTTATGAACTGAATATTATCCATGGCTGTAGTATATATTTTAAGAACTTATTGAGTCTTATGGATTTTATATCCTCATTCAAAGCAAAAATCGTTTTTGTTTATGTCAGTGTGAGCATTGTAACTAAATGTTCTTTTGGAAATAAATAACTGTTAGGCTTCTTTACATCCAGAAATTTTAATATAAAGAAGTCGATCTAAGGTTTTAGATGCTCTTGAGTGCATGGTCCCACTTGTTGTGGAGTTGAATCCAATTTCTGGCAGTCCCAGCTATGTCAAAGTAGAACTGTGTTCCAAAGAGTTTTTAATGGCTATCTGTTTAGGCTCTGACTACCTGTCCTGGTGCAGCGCTGTAGGCTAATATGCTAGACTGAAAAGTTAGTTTGAAGTGCAAAGTTGGTGGTTCAAGCTCACCAACCACTCCTTGGAAATCCTATACATGGTCGTTATGGGTCAGAACTGACTCCACAGCGCTTAACAACAACCAGTCTTTCCTTCCAAGGTGCTTCTGTGTGGACTCACACTTCCAACGTTTTCTTTTTAAATAGCAAGCGCTTAACTGTTTGCACTACCTAGGGGCTCCTCATGAATGCATGTTGTTGTTGCTCAGTGTGGTTTTCTTGTTGTTAAGTGCCATCGAGTGTGTTTTACTCTCCCACAAATTAATTAATTCAACTCTAGCAAAGATTTAAAGCCTCTGTAGGGTAGCTATGAGCAAGAACCGACCAGAGGGCACTAAACAACAACAACAAAAACCATGGTGATTGACAGAGTAAAAGTGAACAAATACTTATTGTGTTCTTTCATGGTCTCTGACTAGGGGGTTGGCTTGTATGCCCCAGATTTAGAAAGAGCCTCATGTCTTCGTTAGATGAGCTTCAGGTTCTTAAAGAGTAGCGGTGGAAGAAGTTTACCTGTAACAAACGTAATTGTTGTTAAGTGTCACTGAAGTTGATTTTGATTCATAGCATATGGGTTTGAACCTCCAACCTTGTGGTTAGCAGTCTGGTACTTATCCTATAGTGCCATACTAGCACTCCATACAAGAAATTAAGGAGCTACAAAATAATGTTTTAGACAACAGATAGGTCAACAAGTTTTTGTTGTTGTTATTGATGAAATGAAAAGCTTTCATCTTTACTTTCTAGTTCCATTGTTTAAAAACAAAACAAAACAAATACTCATATCCTAGTTACAGCTGTTTGACTCTCATTTGCTTCTTAATCCAATTGGGAGTTTGTATGTTTATTTATGTTATTTTTTAAGTTTTTATTGTGAATTATGTGATGGTTTACATGAGAGAACTAGCCTTACATTCATCCTATAGTATTTTGTTTCATTGCCATGATCACAGTCTCCTCCATGCATCATCAGACAACCAAGGGATACACCCAGCAAGCCTGCCCCCCCCCCCAGTCATTAGCACACAATCCCTCTCCCTTCCTGGGTCTAGAGTCCCCTATTGTATGTTTATTTTAAAGATTCGTATCATTCTATTCCTATGTATCACTTTGTGGATCTGTAAAGCAGATGTTCTTCTGGTATAAATCCACGGGGCTGGACTTACTTTACCATTTTACTTCCTCTCAGTAAATCATCCCTCTCGACTCCCTTTCCGATCATTTTGTAGAATGTTATGCACATTGCTGACCACTATACATTTGGTCAGAGGATGTGGCAGTGGTAGGGATTTTCCCCCTGCCCCAGCATCATCCAATCCACATCTTTGAATTTTAAGGTCCGACTAATCAAAAATTATTCTGGTGTGGCATCTTGGTGTGGCACCTTGGTGTGGCACTGTGGATTAATGTGCTGGAATGCAGAGTAGGCTTGGACTGTAAAGTAGGCTTGAACTGCAAGGTCGGCGGTTCAAGCTCACTATATACAGGGTTCCTATGGGTCTGAACTGACTCAAGGGCACTTAACAACAAAACAACAACTAGATTAAGGATCCACATTGCATAATCATGAAATAATTAATGTAACAAAACCCCTATCTCTTAGAGTCCTGTTACTTTCTGCATAGACAGAATTGAAAATATTATGCTGAGTGAAATTAGACAGCCACAAAAGAACAAATATGATACGATCCCACTTACAAGAAATACAAGACGTGTATCTAGATCAAAGGTTATTAGTGGTTGGGGGGGGTAAAGACAGTGCCTAAGGGACACTTAGATTCTGTTCACAGTGATGGGAAAATATGGGAATGATTAGTGGTGGTTATTAAACAATGTGAAGAGCATATTTAAGGTCACTGAACTGTACATTTGCACAGGATTGTAGAAATGGCAAGTGTTTTGTGATCTATATATTTATCACACATACACACAAAAATCCCTATTTTTAAATAGGATGACATCTCAAATCCACAGGTATAGAGTTAGGATTCCAATACATATTTTGTTTGTTGTTGTTGTTGTTAAATGCTGTCGAGTCAGTTGTGATTCATAGTAACCCTGTATAGTGTTTCCAAGGAGCAGCTGGTGAGCTTGAATCACCAACCTTGTGGTTCAAACCGACTTTGCAGTCCAGTGTATCACCCCGCAGCACCACACCAGGACATTGTTTAACCCATAACAGATGTGTGCTGATTGTGGCTGTTGTTCCCCTCATGCAGTGGGGGTTGATCAAGAAAGATCGTGCCGCCCCTTGCCCACTGCTGGAGTCCTGGTGTGGCGCTGTGGGTTAATGGGCCAGACTGCAAAGCCATTTGAACGGCAAGGTAGGTGGTTCAAGCTCACCAGCTGCTCCTCGGAAACCCTATGCAGGGTCGCTATGAGTCGGAATCGACTCAACAGCACTTAACAACAACAACCTTGCACTGGAGTTCTGGTGTGGCGCTGTGGGCTAATGGGCCAGACTGCAAAGCCTTTTGAACTGCAAGATGGGTGTTTCAAGCTCACCAGTTGCTCCTTGGAAACCCCACAGGTTCGCTATGGGTCGGAATTAACTCGAGGGCACTTAACAACAACAACCTTGCACTACTAGCAGCCTCTCCATCCTTTTGTCCCTACTACCACCACAGACTCATGTAACAGTTTTTTTTAGGGAATTTCTCTTTAGACAATAAAGTGTACATTGTCTGGTGAAAAGTTATAGAGCTTAGGTGGAGAGAGGTACTGTCTAGATTGCTACATACCCTTCTTGCTTGCTAGAAAATGATCTGACTCTTAATTTCACTTTCACAGTATGTTTGTTGCCACTATCTGCTGGGTGCCCTGGAAAATCTAATTAGATACACAGGGGTAAAGATTTTGTTTTCAGTCAAGGGAATATTCCTCCTAGATAAATCACTGTGGGATCCTGAAAAATAGTGGTGTTTGACTGGCATGATTTTAGAAGAACTGAATGAGCATTTGGATTGTTTGGCTTTATTAATACTTTAACGTAGGATACAATCAACTAGATACATGGTTGGATAATGCCTTTCTTGAGGGCAATTCTCAAACAAGTGTTATAAAAAAGACTCTGTTTGATCAAAATTAGAGTGCAGCTATGTACCCTGCCTCAATTTTCTATACTTCCATTCCTCTTTTTTTTTTTTAAGACTGAATGTTTTGCGAATGGTACTGTCCTTTCAACCAGAAAGACTCAGGACACTTGCTATTTGTAAAGCTAGCTTGTATCTTTGAACAAATAAATCAGTTTTAGAAGAAAAAATACCTCCAAAGTGCTTTTTAGAAATGAGGATGTTGAGACTTCAGCTCATCCACTTTTTACCAGTCATCAGGAAAGACTAATCACTAGGTTAAGGATATCATGTCTGGTTAAAAAGAGGGTCAGAGAAAATGAAGGAAATCCTCAATGAGGTGGCTTGACACAATGGCTAATGTGATGCACTGAAACATATCAGTAGTCATTAAGATGGTGCAGTTGTTGTTGTCATTAAGTGCCATCCACTTGGTTTTTTCTTTCTTTTTTTTTTTTTT
>NW_006408542.1:1739596-1743101 GCF_000296735.1 Chrysochloris asiatica | reverse complement strand
CTTGCTTCTGCCACAAATTCCCCCAGCTGTGAGCCTTCCACCCTTCTAAGTATTCCTTTATATGTGGTTCAGAGTTCTGGGACCATCCCCTGAACCTGCTTGGTTGGGTATTCTGTGTTGTTGTTGGCAGAGCTATCTGCTATACGTCCACCTGATCCGCCATCTTGTTTGTTCCTCTTCCATCCACTTGGTTTTAACTCATAGCTGCCCTGTATAGGGTTTCCAAGGAGTGGTTGATGGGTTTGAGCCTCGGACCTTGAAGTTAGCAGTCCTGTGCTTATCCTACAGCACCACACCAGGACTATGGCACAGTGGTGATGGTGGTGGTTATGTACCATGGAATCAGTTCCAACTCATAGTGACTCTGTATATTTATAGGCGTAGAAGCCTCATCTTTCTCCTGCAGAATACCTAGGAGATTTGAACTGCTCACCTGACAGTTAACAGCCCAACTCATAACCCACTACACTACCAGATCGCCGTACATAACAAGTAACGTTTCCTTCTGTTGTATGTAAAGTCTCCATCAACTGGATTCTACTCAGTGAGGATTAGTAAGTCATCTTTGTTTACCCAAATCGTACTGTGGTATCCTGTAAATTTCTTTCATATGAGTGGGTATTCGTGCCAGTTGTAACTGTGGGATGGCCATAGAAACTCTCTAATCTATGCCAGTGTCTGCTTAGGATCCATCCTTTTCTTTGTTGTTGTTATTAGGTAGCATTCAGTCAGTACTGACTCATAAAAAGCCTATGCACAACAGAATGAAACACTGTCCAGCCTTGTGCCAACCTCACAATCATTGCTACATCTGAGTATATTACTACTGGCACTGTGCCAATTAATCTCACTGGGGGTCTCCCTCGTTTTGTCTGACCCCCCAGTGTACCAAACATAATATCCTTCTCCAGTGACTGATCCCTCTTGACAATATGTCCTGGTTTCTAAGGAGCATTCTGGCTGTTCTTCTTCCAACATAGATCTGTTTGTTCTTTTGGCAGCATATGGTCCTTTTAATATTCTCTTCCAACACCATAACTCAAATGCATCAATTCTTCTATGGTCTTCTTTATTCACTGTCCAACTTTTACATGCATATGAGGTTATTGCAGATACCATGGCTTGGATCAGGCGCACCTTAGTCCTCAAGCTCACATCTTTGCTCTTCAACACTTTAAAGGTCTTGTGCAGCAGATTTGCCTAATGCAATGTGTCATTTTATTTCTAAACTGTGCTGATAATTGATCTAAGCAAAATGAAGTCTTTGGCAATTTTAATCTTTTCTCCACTCATATGGACATTGTATATTGGCCCAGTGGTAAGGATTTTTGTTTTCTTTTTGAGGTGCAACTCATATTGAAGGATGTGGTCTTTGATCTTTATCACTAAGTATTTGAAGTCCTTTTTGCTTTCAATAAGCAAGGTTGTATCATCTGCATATTGCAGGTTTTTAATGAGTCTTCTTCCAATTCCGATGCCGTGTTTTACTTCATATAATCCAGCTTCTTGAATTATTTGCTCAGCATACAAATTGAATAAGTATGGTATAAGAATTCAACCCTGGCACACATCAGCCTCAATTCTAAACCTTGTGGTTTTCCCTTGTTCTGTTCACACAACTGCCTCTTGGTTTTTGTATAGGTTTCTGTATAGAGTTCTGGACTCATTCTCCACAATATTGTCCATAGCTTGTCATGATCCACACAATCGAAAGTCTTTGCATAGTCAATAAAGCACAGGTAAACATCTGTCTGATGTTCTCTGCTTTCAGCCTAGAGCCATCTCATGTTAGCTGCGATACCCATCTTTTCATATCTTCTTCTGAATATGGCTTGAACCTCTGAAAGTTCTCTGTCAATGTATGGTTGCCACTTTTTGAATTATCTTTAGAAATTGGCCTTCTCTTTAGTGATTGCAAAACCTGTTTGCCTTTTTGAACAATGATCAGTGAAAACCACTACCTTTAGGGTCAATCTTATCCAGTTCCTGGTGTTTAGTGGACCAAAAAGCACATGAAGAGTCTCTTCTCCAGCAGTGTGGAGTCTAGGTTTAGATTTGTTTATGCAATTTGATGTTCAGTTAGATGGAAGTAAAATCACATCTACATCTTCATAAAGACTCAGCCTTTCCCAACTCCTTGCCACAGAAACCTGTTCTCAGGTTATACTTATGTATTCCAGTTCACCTGCAGAGATTGGACGTGTGGTTAAACTCTAGCTTGTTTACAACTAGAGAACTTTCACCTTTGGTGCCAGATGTCTGAGAAGCTTGAGTTCTCACTTCAGCATGAGCTAGTCCTGGCCCTATTTAATTTATCTATTCCTTGTGTTTGCCCTGCATGGAATCATGGTGTTTTTGTTTCAACTCTCTTCAAATATTGCTAGGAATCCAAATTCATGTCCTCAATTCTTGTGTAAAACATTGAATCAACTTGGATTTTGATGGAAAACTTTATTATGTACAAGATCATCTATTCTCAGACAACTATGCTGCTATTCTGGATAACCCTGTTCTGTTGTTGTTGTTAGGTGCCATCGAATCAGTAGCAACTCACAGCGACCCTATGCACAACAGAACGCAACACTGCCTGGTCCTGGGCTAACCTCACAATTATTGCTACACTTGAGCCCATTGATGCTCCCACTTAGCCAATCCATCTCACTGGGGGTCTTCCTCTTTTCCTCTGACCTTTCTCCTTACCGAAGATGGTATTTTCTCTAGTGAATGATCCCTCCTGACTATATGTCTGAAGTATGAGAGATGAAGTTTGGCCTTCCTGGCCTCCAAGGAGCACTCTGGCTGCGCTTCTTCCAACACACATCTGTTTGTTCTTTTGGCAGCCAATGGTACTTTCAACAATCTCTTCCAACATCATAACTCAAATACATCAATTCTTCTACAATCTTCTTATTCACTGTCTAGCTTATACATGCATATGAGGTTATTGAAAATACCATGGCTTGTGACAGGAGCACCTTAGTCCTTAAACTGACATCTTTGCTTTTCAACACTTGAAAAAGTTCTTGTGCAAAAATGGAAAAGAACCACATGATCATATCGATTGATGCAGAAAAGGAATTTGACAAAATCCAACATCCATTCTTGATAAAAACACTCAACAAAGTAGGAATCCAAGGGAAATTCCTCTACATAATTAAGAGTATATATACAAAACCAACAGCCTACATTACTCTCAATGGAGACAAACTTAAAGCTTTCCTTATGCGAACAGGAACCAGACAAGGATGCCCTTAGTAACCACTCTTATTCAGTATTGTGCTGGAAGTCTTAGCAAGAGCTATATGGTAAGACAGGGAAATTAAAGGCATCCAAATTGGCAAAGAGGAAGTAAAACTCTTTCTATTTGCAGACAATATTATCTTATACATAGAAAATTGTTGCAGACCGTGTAAGACTAATCAGAGGTTCGAGGCCCTCTAGGGCCAAGTGTAACAAATGAGGCCACTGGCAGTTAATGGCATATTGCTTTCATCTTAATATTCAG
>NW_006408542.1:1736802-1739102 GCF_000296735.1 Chrysochloris asiatica | reverse complement strand
TTGGATTCCTCTATACCAAAAATGACAGCGCTGAAAAGGACATTAGGAAAGCAATACCATTTACAGTGGCTGCCCAAAGGATGAAATATCTGGTAATAAACATAACTAGAGAAACAAAGGACCTATACAAAGAAAAGTACAAAACACTACTATAAGAAACCTAAAGAGACCTACAAAAATGGAAGAATGTACCTTGCTCCTGGATAGGAAGACTTCACATTGTGAAAATGTCACTACTGCTCAAAGCAATTTACACATATAATGCAATCCCAATCCAGATTCCAATGACATTCTTCAAAGAGATGGAAAAAAACAATTACAAACTCTATATGGAAAGGAAAGAGACCCAGGATAAGCAAAGCACAGCTTAAGAAGAAAAATAAGGTTGGAAACCTCTAACTCCCCGACTTCAAAATGTATTACATGGCTACAGTGGTCAACAGCTTGGTACTGGTACAATGCAAGATACATAGATCAGTGGAACAGAATTGAGAATCCAGAAATTAACCCATCCACATACAGCCAACTGATTTTTGACAAAGAGCCTAAATAGATCCCATAGAGAGGTGATAGTCTCTTCAAAATATGGTGCTGACAGAACTGGAAAGCTATATGCAAAAGATTGAAAAAAAAAGCTTTATCTCAGACTTTATACAAAAACCAACTCAGCATGGATCAAAGTCCTAAATGTGAATCCCAGAATTATGAAAGAAAAAATAGGGACAAATGTAAGGGCCCTAATTCAGGAAATACACAGACTACCAAACATTTTGAAAACTACACAAACAAAAGTAGATAAAATAGATGAGTGGAACATACTAAAAATTAAACATTTATGTGCATCAAAAGACTTCACCAGAAGAGTAAAAAGGGAACCCACAGAATGGAAAAAAAATCTTCTGCAAGGACACATCAGACAAGGGACTCATTGCTAAAAAATATAGGAAACAACACCTCTACAAGAAAAAGACAAGTAACCCAATTAAAAAATGGGCACAGGACATGAACAGACACTTCAGCAAGGAGGAGATATGAGCAGCCAACAAACATATGAAGAAATGTTCATGATCACTGGCCATCATAGAGATGCAAATCAAAACAACAATGAGAGGACTTCCGGAGCTTCCCTGACCAGGCAGCTCAGGTAGGGCAGTCTCAGGGAAAAGGGGCAGAATCGCACATAGGAAACCTCTGTCTAGCAGACAGACAGCCTTTGAACAAACATAAGATCTTATATTTCAACGTTCTGAACTCGTTTTTTTAAAAGATCAAATTGCTGAGGCATTACAGGCATTTTGAGCTTTTGCCTGCCTGCATGTGGCTCCCGCTTCTGCGCCCATGCTGGTGAGTGCCTCTGCCCCTTGCAGACCTTGGAATGTAGGGCTAGAGCAACCCCAACTTAGAAGGCTGCATTTCCAGAGAAAAGGAAGCAAAAACTAACAAAGTCGAACAAATAGAGAGGGATATCGGAGTGGATATCAGGAAATTTGGGGTACCCACGGTACAGAGAGACCGAGAGAGGCATTTTTTATGTCACCAAATACAGACACTACCTCCCTGCAGCTACCACCCCCAGCTCTCTACTGCCCTGGCCTAGACCAGCCCTCTGCCAAGCCACTAAGGCTCAGGAACACCCAAGGCACAGGCCCGCCCACTGAGGCCATGGCCCTCCCAAGGCCCAGACACTCCCACTGAGGCCAAGGCCTGCCCTGAGGCCCAACCCATCTACAGACTGGTCACAAAGGCCCAGGCCCAACCAAGGCCCAAATCGCCTACCTGCCTTAAGGCCCAGGCGGTCCACAGCCCGGTTGCCGCCTAGGTCCAGGGCCTCCAAGGCCCAACCCGCCACATAGCCAGGTTGCTGAGGCCCAGGGCCCCTGTGGCCCAACCCACCGTGTAGCCTGATTGCCAAGGCCCAGTGCCCTTGAGACCCAACCCGCCCGGTCCCGGAGGCACAGGTCCCCCGAGGCCAATCCACCCAACCCGCCCGCTGAGGTCCAAGCTGCCTGATGCCCAGCTGCTGATACCCAGCCCCCCTGAGGCCCAAACTGCCCACCCAAGGCCCAAACCACCAGCCCAAGGCCGAAACCACCCGTCCGAGGCCCAACCCTCCTGCAGCCCAGTCGCTGACGCCCAGGTCCCCAGAGGCCCAAACCGCCCTCCCTAGGCTCAACCCACCTGCCCGAGGCTCAAACGGCCCACTGCCAAGGCCCAGGCCCAACTGAGGCCCAAAAAAGTTACTCTGAGTTAAGCAATAAGGAGAGTGAAAAGGGAAGACCACATCCTGATCACATCTTCCT
>NW_006408542.1:1731218-1735262 GCF_000296735.1 Chrysochloris asiatica | reverse complement strand
GATGGAATGAATGTAAAACTAAAGTTCTCCCATGTAAACTATCATATAATTCACAATAAAACATTAAAAAATAAATTGAAATGCAACCCATAAAAACAACAACAACAACAATGAGATATCATCTTATAACAGCAATAACAGCCAAGAGAAAAAAAACTAAAGGACAATAAATGCTGGCAAGGATGCAGAGAGACTGGGATCCACCTACATGGTTGGTCGGATTGCAAAATTATCCAACCACTCTGGAAAGTAATATAGTTCTTCCTCAGAAGGTTGTAAATGGAGATACCTTATGATCCAGCAATTCCTCAACTTGATATTTACCCACAAAAAATATGAGCCATAACACGAGTAGATAGATGCACATCAATGTTGATAGTAGCACTATTTACAATAGCAAAAAGATGGAGACAGCCAAAGTGCCCATCAACAGAAGAATGGATAAACAAACTGGGACAAACACAATGGAGGATTATGCTACCTTGAAGAATATCAAGGAATCTTCAAGTCACTGCATAACATGGATGAACCTTGAGGACATTATGCTGAGTGAAATTAGTCACAAAAGGAGAAATTATTGCCTTGCCTAGGACCATTATTGTAAAAGACTAAGAAAAATAACCCATGCTAAAAATGGGGTGGGGGGATTCTTTGCTGATCACCGGCATGTATGGGGTGAGGTGAGGTGAGGGAGGGGAAGATATAACACAGGGTAGGGAATAGATACAGGATAGATTGGTTGCTAGGAGTTGAGGGGTGCAGGGGAATACACAGAAGGGGAATGGGAATGGAAGAACAAGGTGGTTGGGAGAGCAGTTAGGCAGGTTTGCATGGGCTAAGTGGTATAGAGGTAAATAATGATGTATGCACAACCTTGGAACAACAGGGCTCCAGGATACACGGACTTAGGCATGGTTTTAACGGGTGAAAGAGGGAAAATACGATTAAGATGTTTGGCTGTTGAATCTTGGTTTCCTTTGCCTGCCATTGTAAAATAGACGCTTGAGGGGGAGAGAAAGGAATAGCCAGAAACATCACCATAGAAAGCTTGTAAGTCTATCTTCAGCCTTACAAGATTGGAATAACTAAAAGGGGTCTAGAACTTGCCCAGTGAAAGTGGCGTTCTGCGGAGCCTTTACATTGCATAAGACCATAGGTGGAATACTGAACCCCATGGAGAATCTTCAGAGGTGGGAAATTTCCACTTGAAAGGACAAGTAGACCAGCCTGTAGTGGTTCGAAGAACAGAAGATACTTCTTGAAAGAAAGACTGGCAAGAAAAGTTAAAAACAATAACCGCAGTTTGATTGACTACTATAAGAACAAGCAAGCTGTTTGCCCGGGAGCCATCAAAGCAAGTGGTTGGGTTGACTCAGAACAAACCCCCTTCTAAGACTAAGACTCAAGAGGAGTACATGAGCAGGCATGTCATCTGTCTGGTGAGCACATTAGTCACTGATAAGGGGAAGTGGGGAAAAACAGCAATGAAGTTGTGAGCTAAGTCCGACCATGTTAAATAGACTATTGTGAACACAGGTTGAGACCTGGTTGGCCAGCAGTAAGGCAAGACCTGGGCACTCCTGGGCCCAGAGACACTAACATGGCCACAGAGGACTAGAGCAGAGTGAAGAGTCCAGATGATATAAAGTGAGTAGAGGAGCACAAGAACACCCACACTTGCAGATAGTACCCACTTGACCTGGCTTCAATGACTGGATGATCAGAACTTGACTAGAAGAAGAAGGAAGAGATAAAAAACAAGTAATCTGCTACAATTTGAGGACCTTGACCTATACTTATGGATGTAGTAGCTCAAAAGAGGGAACAAATCTTTACAGTGCAGATCATTCCCAACCCCTCGGTATACAGGCTTGATAGGGATGGACAACTTAGACATTGGCTATCCAAAATAGGGGGACTACAAAGGCAAGAAGTGACTGGCTTACAAGCTTTCAAGAGGGAGCTTAGTTACTGAGTGTACAGGAGAAGGTAGAATCTCTACTGAGTGGTTTCCAATCTGTTGGGATGAGGCTGATGAAAGGATTTGGGGATAAGAATCTTGTGGTACAATAGTGAATAATTGCTCTCAAGACTGACTATGAGGGTAATAAATGTAAAGGTAGATGTTTTGTAATAAAAAGAGGAGAGTGGGTGATTTTGCAGTCAAGGAGCGTAGGTTCCTGTGCTCATCAAGGGAGAACAGCAGAGTGGGGTCCCTACCCATAGTAACAGTATATGCCAGAGAAGGAGGCAGACAATGATGTGGAGAGATGGAGCAGCTGGGGACTCTGGACTCAGAAAGGGAGAGGGACTGTGTGCTGACAGCCAGGGTGTAGGCTTTTGGGGTGTACCCTTTGGTTGTTTGATGGTGCATGGAGGGCATTGTAATCATTGCAATGAAATGAAATACAATAGGATGAATGCAAAGCTGGTGTTCTCCCATGTAAACTATTACATAATTCATAATAAAAACTTGAAAAGAAAAAAAAGGTCTTGTGCAGCAGATTTGCCTACTGCAATACATCGTTTGATATCTTGACTGCTGCTTCCATGAGTGTTGATAGCTGATCCAAGAAGAATGAAGTCCTTGACTACTTCAATCTTTTCTCCATTGATAAGAATGTTGTTTATTTGTCCAGTTGTGATGATTTTTGTTTTCTTTACATTGAGATGCAATCCATACCGAAGGCTGTGCTTTTTGATTCTCATCAGTATTTTAATTCCTCTTCACATTAAGCAAGCAAGGTTGTATCATCTGCATATCGTAGGTTGTTAATGAGTCTTCCTCCAATCCTGATGCCATGTTTTTCTTCATATAACCCAGTTTCTCAGCATACAGGATGAATAAGTATGGTGAAAGAATACAACCTTGTCGCACACCTTTCTTAATTTTAAGCCATTCAATCTTCCCATGTTCTGTTCCAACAACTGCCTCTTGGTCCATGTGCAGATTCTTCATGAGCACAGTTAAGTGTTCCAGAAGAGTCATACTTCACAATGTTGGATAACCCCATAGGTGTCCCATTTTCAGGCTTGTCATACATGGTCTGCTATCTTTTTCTTCCTCTTATAAATTCCTGAGGTCCTTGTGTGCTAAGAGGTTATATTCTCCTAGCATTATACTTTCTAAAGTACTTTTCTGTCCATATTCCTTATTGTGCCTCAGCATCTAGGAAGGAATCAAGGATGGACTGGCTGACTGATATTGATAAGGATGAAATGAGAAAGGATGCATTACACTTAAAAATTTTTTTTTTTTCTTCTACAGAGTCGCATTGTGAAGTTAATAGAAGTGGGTACTCATCCCATGTCTTGTGCTTCATGATTAGTGACTCTGAGCAATGATTGGGATGGATGCTCCTCCACTAAACTGGTCTCATTAGTAAGAAATATAATTCCTGTGTAGTTGCTATATCATCGTTGGAGACAATGCCAAACATGATAATTGTATTCTGTGGTACTATTCATGCCACACATACACAAAAAATTGGAAAAGCTGTGCTGCAGGGTTGCATGTTTTTACCTTATTTATTCAATCTGTATGCTTCACTGAAAAGTTGGACTATGCAGAAAAATACAGAATCATGATTGGAGAAAAACTCATTAGCAACCTGTGATATGCAAATGCTACACCTTTCTTACTGAAAATGGAGATGATTTGATGAAAAATACTACAACCTTCAGTACAGATCACACTGAACATAAGTAAAATGGAAATTCTCACATCTGGACCAATAAACAACATCATGATAAGTATAAAAACAAAAGAATCTTGTCAATGAGCTCATTCTATTTGGATCACAGTCAGTGCCTCTTAAAGCAGCAGTCAAGGAATCACACATATTGCATTGGGCAAAACTGCAGCAAAAACTTCTTTAAAGTTTTAAAAAGCAAAGATGCCAGTTTGGTGACTAAGGTGCTTCTGACTCAAGCCATGTTTTTTTTTTTTTTTTTTTTTAATGTTTTGTTGTGAATTATATGATAGTTTACATGAGAGAACTTTAGTTTTACATTCATTCCATCATATATGATTTCATTGCCATG
>NW_006408542.1:1723636-1727788 GCF_000296735.1 Chrysochloris asiatica | reverse complement strand
TAATGTTGAACCATCCTTGCATCCCTGATATGAATCCCACTTGATCATGATGTATTATCTTTTTGATGTGTTGCTGAATTCTGTTGGCTAGGATTTTGCTGAGAATTTTTGCATGTATGTTCATGAGGGATATTGGTCTATAGTTTTCTTTCTTAGTGACATCCTTCCCTGGTTTTGGTATGAGGGTTATACTTGCTTCGTAAAATGTTTTAGGAAGTTTTTCCTCCTCCTCTATATTTCGGAATAATTTGAGTAGGATTGGTGACAGCTCTTCCCTGATTTTTGGTAGAATTCACCTGTGAAGCCATCTGGGCCTGGTCTTTTTTTGGTTGGGAGTCTTTTGATGACCTGATCGATTTCTTCTTTTGTTATGGGTCTGTTCAGATTTTCTACTTCACTATGTGTAAGTTTAGGTAGGTCGTGTTTGTCTAAAAATGTATCCATCTCTTCTAAGTTTTCAAATTTATTGGAGTACAATTCTTCATAGTATTCTGTTATTATCCTTTTGATTTCCTTTGGTTCCGTTGTGACATTACCCATGTGGTTTCTAACGCATGTTATTTGTGTCTTCTCTCTCTTTTCGTTTGTTAGGTTTGCCAATGGTCTGTCGATTTTGTTAATTCTTTCAAAGAACCAGCTTCTTGTATTGTTGATTGTTTCTATAGTTTTTCTGTTTTCTATCTCATTTATTTCTGCTCTAATCTTCATTATTTCTTTTCTTTTGGTGGCTGTAGGTTCCCTCTGTTGGTCTGTTTCTAATTGTTGTAGATTCTCTGTTAATATGTTGATTTTAGTGCTTTCTTCTTTTTGGATATGTGAGTTTATTGCAATAAATTGTCCTTTCAGCACACCTTTCACCGTGTCCCAAAGATTTTGGTATGTTGTGTTTTCATTCTCATTTATTTCTAGAAACTTTACAAATTCACGTTTGATTTCTTTTACTACCCAGTCACTTTTCAGCAGGGTGTTGTTCAGTTTCCATGTATTTGGCTTGATTTCCTTGGTCTTCCTGTTGTTGATTTCTATTTTGATAGCATTGTGGTCTAAGAAGATGCTTTGTAGTATTTTGATATTTGTGAATTTATGTAGACTTGTTTTGTGGCCTAGAACATGGTCTATTCTGGAGAATGTTCCATGTGCACTTGAAAAGAATATGTATTGTGCAGTTGTTGGATTGAATGCTCTGTACACATCTGTGAGGTCCAGTTGGCTGATTGTGTAGTTTAGTTCTTCTGTGTGTTTGTCAAGTTTCTTTCTGGTTGTTCTATCTATTTTTGAAAGTGGTGTATTAAAGTCACCCACTATTATTGTGGATTCATCTATTTCTTTCTTCAAATCTATTAGAGTTTGTTTTATATATTTTGGAGCTCTTTCATTGGAAGCATAGATATTTATTATGATTATGTCATCTTGATCAATTGTCCCTTTAATCATGAGATAATGTCCATCTTTATCTATTATGCTGGCTTTTGCCTTAAAGTTTATTTTATCCGAGATTAACACTGCAACTCCTGTTCACTTTTTATTGCAATTAGCTTGGTATATTTTCCCTATCCTTTCACTTTTAATCTGTTTCTGTCTCTGTGTGTGAGTTTCGTCTCCAGCAGACAGTATATTGAAGGATCTTGTTTTCTTATCCATTCTGCCACCCTCCGTCTCTTAACAGGTGCATTCAGTCCATTTACATTCAGTGTTATTATTGATAGGTATTGATTAGTTGCTGTCATTGAATTTGTTTCTTTGTGGTGTTGCTGCTTCTTTGTTCTGTTTGTCTTTCTCTGTTGAATTCTTGATTTTTTTGTGTTCTTTCTTGTGAGTTTCCTTATAGTTTTAATGTTTTCATATTCTTCTTGGATTCTCATTCTCTTGGTATGTTGTGAAGTGTTAATTTTCTTTGAGGTTGCCTTATAGTCCATGGACTTTTCTGTCCATTTAGTGCAGTCTATTTTATCCTGTAATCGACCTGACCTTCTCACTGTGTGGATTTCTGTTCCTACATATTCACATTCTTTTGCATTGTACTTGTTTTGGTCATAGACTGACCTTCCAGAGTCTCTGAGTTTGTTCTTATAGTTTTGTTTTGTTAACAATTCTTCTTTCTGTTGACTTAATTCAGGGAGGTGCTGCCATGTACGTCAATCTCTGGTTGTTGTCTGTTCTTGTTGGTTCTCAGTCCACAGAACTCCTTTTAGGATGTTTTGTAGCACAGGGTTTCGAGCCATGTTTTTTTTTTTCAGTTGCCTCATTTGCATGCAAAATGTGGAAATTGAAAACAGAAGACTAATGAATTGACTCATGTGATTTGTGGTATTGGATCACATATACCAGAGATTAAATATACCATAGATTGTTAGAACAATGAAAAAATCATTCTTAGAAAAAACACAACCAGAATGATTCTTAGAAACATGGATAGCAAGACTTCTTGCTTCCTTTGCACATGTCATCAGGCAAGACCAATAGGAAGTTATGTTTTATAAAATATAGGGTCAGCAAAAATGGGAACATTCCTCAGTGAGATAGATTGGCACAGTAGCCTCAACAATGGATTCAAGCATATAAAATATCATGCAGATGGTGTAGAACTTGGTGGTGTCATTCCCAAAGTCATCATGGGTTGTAGCCAACTTGACAATAATTAGCAACAACTATTCAGGCAATTATGTGCTCATGAGGAACCTGTACATGGACCCAGAGGCAGTAGTTTGAACAGAACATGGGAACACTGAATGGTTTAAAATGAGGAAAGATTTGTGCTAGAGTTGTATTCCTTCACTATACTTATTCAACCTGCATGCTGAACAAATAATTCAATAAACTGGGTTATATGAAGAAAAACGTGGCATCAGGATTGGAGGAAGACTCATTCACATCCAGCTATATGCAGATAATACAACCTTGCTTGCTGAACTTGAAGAGGACTTAAAATATTGACTGATGAAGACCAGTGACCATAGTCTTTGGTATGGATTGCATCTCAATGTAAAGAAAACAAAAATCCTCACCACTGGACCAAAAACAACATTCTTATCAATGGAGAAAAGATTGAAGCTGTCAAAGACTTCATTCTTCTTGGATAAGCTATCAACACTCATGGAAGCAGCAGTCAAGAAATCAAACGGCATATTACAGTAGGCAAATCTGCTGCACTAGACCTTTTTAAATTATTGAAGAGCAAAGGTGTCAGCATGAGGACTGAGGTACACCTGACCCAAGCCATGGTATTTTCAATAACCTCATATGCATGTGAAAGTTGAACAGTGAATAAGGAAGACCGTAAAAGAATTGATACATTTGAGTTATGGTGTTGGAGGAGAATATTGAAAGCACCATGGGCTGCCAAAAGAGCAAACAGTTCTGTGTTGGAAGAAGTACATCCTTGGAGGCCAGGATGGCCAGATCTCGTCTCTCATATTTTGGACATATTGTCAGGAAGGACCCGTCACTGGAGAAGGATATCGTGTGTGGTAAGGTGGAGGGTCAGAGAAAAAGAGACAGATCCCCAGTGAGATGGATTAGCAAAATGACAACACCAATGGGCTGAAGCGTGGCAACAATTATTAGTTTAGCCAAAGACCGGGTAGTGTTTTGTTCTCTTGTGTATAGGGTCACTTTGAGTTGGTAACAACTCAGTGGCACCTAACAACAACAACAACACTCAGGCAATCCTATGCCATGAGTATACCATGAGTTGCACACTTAAAGAATACTTTCACTTGAGTTGTCTCAGCTGAATTGCATACCAAACATTACCTAAACATAGCCTCTTTTAGGTAGGCAGCTGACTGATCTAAATGATTTATCAGCTGAGTTATGTCCCAGTTGCTGAACAATTCTGTAGGGATACCTGATATTATTTTGTCACTCACATGATTTGTGCAATATTTTTCTGGTTGATTAGTCTATTTTTATTTCTTCTCTACTCCAAGGGAATTTTTCTTGCTTTTTAGGTGTGAGTAAAACTCAGCAGACTGAATCTACTTTATAATAAATGGCAAAGTAGATGTAGCCTGCTTTCAACCTCTTTCACGTCAACATTCTCCTGCAACTCTGTACTAGGTGTGATTTCACCTTCCTTTGAATGACTATTGCTTTCCATTGTTGTTGTTGTTAAGTGCCATCGAGTCGGTTCCGACCCATAGCGACCCTGTA
>NW_006408542.1:1722214-1723536 GCF_000296735.1 Chrysochloris asiatica | reverse complement strand
CAGTACCTCCACTCTCCACTAGAATCCTCCATGGTGACGTCACTGACTCTGGGCCCAAGAGTCCCCAGGTTTCCTCATACTGCTTGCCAAGCATGTTCCCAACTGGGTCCACAGAAGCCCACTGAACATTGTAAGGTCTAGCTTGCAGCTTCATTGCTGCTTTTATCCCACTTCCCCCTATCGGTGATGCGTGTGGTCACCAATCAGAGCGTGTATTTCCATTGAGTCTTAGTCTTGGAAGGGGGTTTGCATTGAGAGGACCCGACCACTTGCCTTAATGTTTCCTAGGGAAGAATTTGTTTGTTCTTGTAGTAACAGTCCATCTGACTCCATTTTTCCTGCAGGTCTTGCTTTCAAGAAGTATCTTTTGTTCTTCTAGCCTCTCCAGGTTGGTCTGCTCATCCTTTCAAGTGGAGATTTCTTATCTCTGTAGATCTGGATGTGGTTAGAGTTTCCACTTATAGTTCTATGTATTGCAAAGGCTCCTCAAGAAGCCTCATTTACTGGGTATGCTACAGCCCCAATTTAGGTATTCCAATCAGTTATAGGCAGAAGACGGACTTAAAAGCCTTCTAGTGTGATGTTTCTGACTATTCCTTTCTCTCCCCCTCCAGTGTCTATATTATAATGCAAGAAAACCAAGATTCAAAAAACAGCCAAGCATCTTAACACGATTCCCTCCCCATTCCAACCATGACTCAATCCCTGTATCTCAGAGCCCTGCCGTTCCAAGGCTGTGCATATGTCATCCTTTATCTCTGTCCCATTTGGCACATTCAGACATGCCCAATTGTTCTCCCATCTGCACCGTTTCACCGCTTCCCTCTCCCTCCGTGTATATTGCCCCACTCCCCAGCACCCACACTCTCATGTGTCCAATCCCCACCCTGCGGTCCCCCTCCCCCCTTCCTCCCACCCATCACCAACTTCCCAGCAACCAACAAAGACTTCTCCCTACCCCCCTATAGTATAATTTATTTTTCTTAGTCTTTTACAGTAGTGGTCTCATGCAGTATTTCTCTTTTTGTGACTGACTAATTTCACTCAGTTTAATGTCCTCCAGGTTCATCCATGTTATGCGGTGGCTTGCCTCTTCCTTGTTATTATTCAATGCAGCATAATATTCCATTGTGTGTATATACCAGAATTTGTGTATCCATTCTCCAGTTGATGGGCACTTTGGCTGTCTCCATCTTTTTGCTATTGTAAATAGTGCTGCTATAAACATTGGTGTGCATATATCTTCTTGTGTTGTGGCTCGTTTTTCTTGTGGGTAAATACCAAGTAGAGGAATTGCTGGATCATAAGGTATTTCTATTTTC
>NW_006408542.1:1681300-1715955 GCF_000296735.1 Chrysochloris asiatica | reverse complement strand
GGAGTAGAAAGCCTCATCTTTCTCCCGCGGAGCGCCTGGTAGTTTCGAACCACAGACCTTAAGGTTCGCAGCCCGATTTGTAACCACTACGCTACGCATTTTAAATACAATGTTCTCCATGTTCTTTATTCACTTTGGGATATTCAGTGCTTAGCACAGTGGCTGGATCAATATAAACAGTAAATACATATTGAATGAATAAGTGAATTTCAAATTTTTAGCAAAGTTCGTGTTTTAGAATAGTTCAGTAAAGTTGCAAAGACAGTACAGAAAGTTTCCATATACCTAGTTCTCAGTTTTCCCTATTATTAGCATCTTACCTTAACATGGTACAACTGTCACATTTAATGGTCAATATTGATACATTATAATTAACCAAAGTCCACATTTAAGATTTCCTTAGTTTTAACTTAATGTCTTTTTTCTCTTCCATGATTAATGCTACACTGTATTTAGTCATTATGTCTCTTTAAGGTTCTCTTGTCTGTGACAATCTTTTCATCATTTTCTTATTTTTGATGAGTTTGGGGTAGTACTGGTCAGACATTTTGTAGGTTGTCCCTGAATTTTAATTTATTTGATGTCTTTCTTGTGATTAGACTGGCATTATGGGTTTTGAAGAGGAAGGTCACAGAGGTAAAGTACCATTTTTGTCACCTCATATAAGGGTACATAGTGCCAACACACCTTATCACTGTCCATTTTAACCTTGATTGCCTGGATGAGTTAGTGTTTGTCAAATTTCTCCATGTAAATTTACTTTTCTATTTCCTACTTTGTATACTATACTTTTTGGAAGTATATATCAATATGTACCCTATGTTATTACATAACTGTCAAACCACCGAAAATCATGGTCCAGCCAAGTTTTCACATAACCTTAATCATCACAACCTTATTTGCAAACTGTTCACTCCTCTTGGTGGGCCATAGGTATCTTATTTGCAATAATTGTGTGGGAGTCACAGAGACTCCCATATTAAATAATTCACTGTACCACAGATAGTGTTCTTATTATAATTCTTACTGGATTAAATTTCCTGCACTTTCAATGACTTCAGATAATTGCAGGAGAAGAATTTAAGTTAAATAAATAGAAGAATGTCTTAACTGGTATTATGAAACTTAGAAATAGGTTAATGGGGTTTCGACCTCCCTTTGGGGGGCAGTTTTAAGACTAAAGATGTAGAGTAGTTTGCCTCAGAATTCTCTTTTAAGTTTGTGGATATTGTTTTCTAAGGCTCAGCATACAAGGTTACAAGGATGAGTTCTTTGTTTTTGCAGTCTTCTTATGAAATAAATATACCCTGCCAGAAAATATTGAATTTGCTAACTAGTTGATTTATTCACAGGTCTCTTAATATTTCAGAATGCAATCAATTGTCCTTTTAATAAACTATGAACCATGTTTACTACCTTATTTACTGAATTTAATCAAAGTGGCTTGATGGCTAACTAGTACAGTGCTCTCAACAAGCCCTAGACCACTGCATCTGATTATTGGAGACAATACTATAGCAAAATGATAGGAAGGCTTGCTCATTTCTTTTTTTTTTTTTTGCAAAATGTAACAAAACTGAGCAAAAGAAAAGATTTTCTGTTTGTTTGAAGACAGCGTTTTCCTGAAAGAAAGAAGGCTAGCACTCTAAAAACTTTCCTGTGGTTCTTCCCATCTTTCTAGCAGGTGCAGGCCATGCAAGACTCCTATTAAAGACTAGCCTTCACAGCTCCTCACAGCCTCACTGCTGTTTCTGCCCAGAAGTATAAATACATTCAAAGGTCATCTGATTCTTAATATCCCACGTCTCTCCTTTTGGAATGGTTTCAGTCTCAGTTAGAGGCATTAAGATGAGGCAGCTTCCCAGTCATTCTGAGAGAATCAAAAGAGTCTTTATACCCCCTGCAGAGCCTTTTGCAACCCTCTGGGTCTTAACACTCCAAATGATTTGATTATGTTTGGTTATAGTTGCAGTATCGATTGGAGTTGGAGGTGGCTGGGCAGGGTCGAACTGTGCTTTGTTTCCTTATACTGATACAGATCAGAGGTGGTTTCGTTCACATCAGATGAGGGAAAGAGTCACCATCATCTTGCTATAAACATCATGTACTAAAAACACAAAAATAAAAAAACAAACAAAAAAAACTTTTATAGACCTAAAGAAAGCCTTGGCAAAACTAGTTGGCATAGTAATAATTTGATTTTCATAAATCAGTTTTCTTTGGTGAATAAGTAGCAAATGTTTTACACACAGAATGAAGAGCACTGAAAAATCCCTATATTTGCTCTTGACAAGTTCACTGAAAAATTGACAGGGAGCAACATTCATTTTAGACAGTGCTGGCCAATCTAATAAACATCCTGGGGAACTAAATCTCTAGGTGTTGTTTTAAATACAACCTAGACCCACAGACTGTTATCAGTCCTTCTTTATATTTATACTTCAACCATTCATAGATGAATTGCTTTTAAAAACACCTAACACATGGGTTAGAGAAGACTCTAGCATAAAGGACACTGATAGAATTTTGAGGGTATTTGCACTTGGCTTAAGCCATCAATACGACAAAACAAAACTAAACAAAAACAATGCACTGCTTTCAAGTTAATTCTGACCCATGGAGGCCTCATGTATTTTCAAGAGTAGATCCATAGTTTGTAAAAAAAAAAATTAAATGTAATCTTTACAGAGGCGTCCTGGTGTGACACTGTGGGTTAATGCGCTGGACTGCAAAGTCGTTCTGAACCACAAGGTCATGGTTCAATCTCACCAGAAACCCTATACAGGGTCGCTATGGGTTGGAACCAACTCAATGACAATTAACAACAATAACTACTAGCCTACAGGTCAGTGGTTCGAATCCACAAGTGACCACAGAAGAAAGGTCTGGAGATCTGCTTCTATAAAGATTATTGTTGTTGTATAGGGTTTCCGAGGAGTGGCTGATGGATTTGAACCACCAACTTTGTGGTTCAACCTGACCTTGTGATCCAGCACATAATATTGCAGTGACACACCAGAATGCCTAGCTCAGTAGATCAAATAATACTAGCAAATTATTTGGACCACCCAGTGTTGTTGTTTGATGCCCTCGGGTGACTTTGGGCCAGCACCACCTCACATTTGTTGCTATGCTTGAGCCCATTGCTTCTGCTACTGTATCAATTCATCTAGTTGAGGATCTTTCTCTTTTTCACTGACCCTCCACTTTACCAAGCATGATGCCCTTCTCCAGGGACTGGTCCATCCTGATAACGTGTTTGAAACATGAGAGATGAAATCTCCCCTTCCTGCTTCTAAGGAGCATTCTGGCTGTACTTCCCACACTGATTTCTATGTTCTTCTGCAGTTCATGGTCCTCAAACTGACATCTTTGCTCTTGAACACTTTAAAGAGGTCTTATGCAGTAGATTTACCTAATGCAATACATCATTTAATTTCTTGACTGTTGCTTCCTTGAGTGTTGATAGTAGATCCCAGCAAAATGAAGTCTTTGAAACTTCAGTCCTTTCTCCATTTATTATGATGCTATCTATTTTTCCAATTGTAAGGATTCTTTTCTTCTTTTTATTGAGGTGCAACCCATATGGAAGGCTGTGGCCTTTGATCTTCATAAGTAAGTAATTTTAAGTCTTCTTAGCTTTCTGTTAGCAAGGTTGAATCCTCTGCATGTCATAGGTTGTTAATAAATCTTACTCTAATCCTGATGACATGGTGTTTTGTTTTGTTTTCATATAATCCAGTTTCTTGGATTATTTTCTCAGCATACAGATTGAATAAGTATGGTGAAAGAATACAGTTATGGTGCATACCTTTCCTGATCTTAAACCATTCAGTATCCCCTTGTTCTGTTCAAATGAGTGCTTCTTGGTCTATGTATAGGTTGCTCATGAACACAATTGTTTTGGAATACCCATTCTTTGCAATGTTATCCATGATCCACACAGTTGAAAACCTTTGCATATCAACAAAGTAACAGGTAAATATCAGTAAGATACCCCAAACTGAATTCACTGCTATCAAGCAGATTCCCACTCATAGTAACTGTAGGGTTTCCTGAGACTGCACATATTTATAGGAGCAGACAACCTCATCTTTCTACTTCAGAGCATTGATGGGTTTGAATAGTCTAACACCTAACCACAGCCTCATGAATAGCCTAACATTGCTTCATTTCTATATTACTAACACTCAGTACATTGTGTTTGAAAGACATTCAGTGAAATAAGCCACATAATAGAGAGCATGCATGTGATGATTATGTATTCCACAGTTTTTCTATTTTTCAGTGATCTCACAATATACTCTCACCCCAGATCACCCCCTATCCCTAGAGAAGGAGCAGGGGGCATACCTGTCCCAGAGTCATGAGCTTCTTGGTAAGAGTGTTCTTAGACTGGATTGCCTCTGGTTTTGACCAAGGCCTCCATGGCTGCTTTTGGCATGCATTTGTGTTTCTGGTAGGGAAAACATAGACAAGCAAGTGACCATGAGAAAAGGGGAAGAAAAGAGGAATGAAACACTTTTCTGGAAGATCTACATTTTCTTAGGAAAAAGAGAAAGGTAAAATGAAAATAAGTTTATATCATTTCATTCAGAAAATGTATTTTTTATTTATGTTTACTAACCTGCATACAGAAATCCTCATATGGCACTGAGGGTTAATGCGCCAGACTATAAAGCCATTTGAACTGCAAGGTTGGCAGTTCAAGTTCACCAACTCCTCAGAAACCCTAAACAGGGTCACTATGGGTCAGAATGGACTTGACAGTACTTAACAACAACCTACATACTCGAGTCCTATTGTGGCACTGTAGGGTAAGCACTGGACTGTAATTATAAGGCCGGTGCTTCAAACTCACCAACTACTCCTCTGAGACCCAATACGGGGAAATTATGAGTGGGAACTGACTTTATGGCACTTAACAACAACAACAGCAACAACAACCTGTGTACTGAGCTCTCGTGTGGTGCTGTAAGACAAGCACCGGACATCTAACAGAAAGGTAGACAGTTAAAACCCACAACAGCTCTTGGAAATCCTATACAGGACTCTTATGAGTGGGAACTGATTCTACAGCGCACAACAACAACAACCTATACACTGATACATTAACTTTGACATGAGAGCTACACGGTAGAAAAGCAAATGTGATTTGATGACAATGGCATTGCACTAGCTTTAAACAAAGCAAACAGCTCGCCAAAAATGGAGGAAAGAGAAACTCCCCCACCCCCACTCCCATGTTTTTGCTCTACGTAAATCATAACATACCAGAAATAGAAAATATGTCTTATGAGAAAGTAATGAACTAACAAATGGGAAAAATCCCTATTGAACAATAAACTCTCTTATGATTACAAGCACTCCAAAGACGGGAGTTATGTCTGAGACATTCTTTTCCCAGTGCTTAGCATGCAGTGAAAAAGCTACATTCTAGAAAATCTTAAGGATAGCTTCTTGTTTAGGTGCACTTTTTCAAAATTAGTGTCTTTTGTAAATTGAAAGGAAGCTTGGGAAGAGATTATAGTTGCAATGAGGGTGGGTCAGAAGAGGGAGAGCGCACATGGCTGGGACAGTGTTTGATTGGTGGGGTGGATCCAGAGGGCATGATAGCTGGACCCCAGCAGCTCCAGCACAGAGATGGTCTTTTGACTTCCCTTCATCCTGATTGCTCTCCCCAAGTCTGAGCAGTGCATTCTCCCGGCAAAGACCAGTTTTTGAATCCTGCCTCATTCCCACCCCCTAAAAAGAGGAAAATATCCAGCATTATTAACAACCTCTTCTGTAATTTAATAAGAAAAATTAATTTTGTTGTTTTTGAGAATAGACAGCAAAACATAACACTATTCAACCATTTCTATATGTATAATTCAGTGACAATGAGTACCTGGGGTTGTGCAGCCATTTCACTTTGTTTTGAGTTGTTCCTTCTCCATTTTTTACAACCTTTTTTCTGGTATTTAAGATTTATTCACAGAGGGCTTTATTAAAGTTAAAGATCTCGGGAAACAAAACAAAACTAAACAAACTGACCTGGGTTGAGTGAAGCCTATGCTGCTTCCTTGCAAACATATGTGCATACGAGGCATCGCAGAAAATTTGCGGGCTTAAGAAGGGAGTTTGGACTAGAAACCTGAGGAGAATGTGATTAATGGAGAAGGGACTTTGAGGTCTCAGAATATCTGAAGCTTTCAAAACTCTGTTGAGATATCATCATAAGTACTTTCTTAATTTCCTAGGGCAGCCATAACAAAGCATCACCAAATGGGAGGCTTAACATGACAGAAATTTCTCGTCTCACAGTTCTGCTGAGCATCAAGACTACACTGCCTCTGAAGGTTTTAGTTGAAGATACTTTTTTGCCCTTTCTGACTTTGGTTGCCCCAAGTCTGACATGGTTTATAGCTGTAACATAATGCAGTTGTCACATGGCCATCTTCCCACTGTGTCTCTCTATTACCTGAACATCACTCAAGTTGGATTAGGACTCTTCCTATTCCAGTATGACCTCAGGATAACCAATTACATCCTCAAAGACTCTATTTCCAAACAATGGCACATTGGAACTATTTCATTGTGGTTCAACCTCCTGCTTAAAATTTGCATTTCAATTTTAAGAATAAGCACTGGACTGCTAACTAACGACAAAGTTATAAGTTTGAACCCACCTGAACCTACTAGTCGTTCCTTGGATACCCTATACTATGAGCTCCTATGAGTCAGAACAGACTTGATGGCACTCAATAACAACAACCCCAACTTTACTAATCACAATCTATATTTTAACAAGATCCCCAGGTCTTGTTTAACATGTTCACTAAGCAATCATGTTAAAATATAGATTTTCTTTCAGTATATCTGGGGTGGAAAGGCAAATTATTAGCAGGGGGTCAAATGCAAGGCCTGCATTTACAGGAACTTTGAGGAGAAGCCAAAGGAACCATGATTGTGCAGTGATTATCCAATTAGCTACTAACCAGAAGATTGGAGGTTTTGAAACCACCAGTTGCTCAATAGGAGACAGATGTGGCTGTTGGTTTCCAATATTCATAGCCTTGGAACTCCTATGAGGCAGCTCTACCCTGTCCAACTAGGAGTTGGAATCAACTCTAAGGCAACAGGACTTCAGGATGCACAATTCAGTGTGTAACAAGTACTGAGGTAGATAACAAGCAGATGAGGAGGAGGCATTTGTGTCTGTATTGACAGCTAAATGAAACTTCGTTTACAATAGTATGGTACATCTTTCTTAAAGTCTTCTCTAGTCTAGTCAAGGGGCGAAAAGTGTTTTATTCTTTAGGTGGCACTTGTAAAAAGGAAAAAAAGACTCTTCATGTCTATCTTCTTGTTATATAATCTTTGCTTCCTGCCTTCCTCCTTGTCTCTCCACCTGCCTTTCTGCTTTTCCTGTCTTCCATTCATTCATTTCTACTGCGAAGATGGTTGGTTTTTTCAGGTAGATTGATACAAATAATGCCTTCATAAAAGTCGACATGCAAATAAATATTCCAGCTTTGCCTGGATGTTTTATGTATGTCCTTCATTCACAGCAGGTATCCAGAGAGGAAGAGAATACCTAAAGAGAGGAGTTTTAACCTGGAGGATGAGTAGGCATTTAGTGCTTGGAAAGCATAGGGAGAGGGTAGCTAGGTGCTTCTTTTTCTCGGAAGAACTACTAAGTTCTGACTCTGACATCCTTTATGAGCTATGAAAGTTTATGTTGATTGTTTTTCAAAGGGAAAGAAACATAAAAAGGAGGGGCAACTAGCATTATCTATTGTTAATGTGAAAATCTCATCTTCATTATTTCAATTAGCTCTCCCAGTAACACTAAAAGCCATGTGTTTCCTCCATTTCTTTTTAGTACAAGAAACTAATGTTTAGAGAAGGATTCATGAATTGTGTCATTTAAAACTATGACTTTAAACTCATTCTACTGTAATATCTTGTGGGGTATTAGAAAGGATACAGAAGTTGATGAGGGAAATCTGAAAAAATACTTTGATAAGAATCTGGACTGGACATTATCTTCATCGATAGCTTTAACAACCAGAATTTATTTTCTCACAGTTTAGGAAGCTAGATGTCAGAATTCAGGGTGCTGATTCTAGGTTAATGTTCTCTCTCTATATATTGGTTCTCGAGGAAGGGGGATGTGGAGGAAGATCTTGTCTTTTTTGAGCATATGTTCCTGGATGATTTTTCCATGACTTGGCATCTCTCCTCTTCTTTCTTCTCTTCGTAGCTTACTTGTTTAATCTCTTTTATATCTCATGAAAGGAGATTTTATGTGTGTTTGTGTGTGGAGGGGTGTTGTTCACTCCACAACTGGTGTCAAATAAATGAATCAAACCCTGAACAAAAATTTTGATTCAAGACATATGTTGTTGTTGTTATTGTTAAGTGCTAGAAAATCAGTTGTGACTCAGAGCAACTCTGTATAGGGTTTCCAAGGAGCAACTGATGAGTCTGAACCACCAACTTTACTCTCAGAAATCCAATGCTCATCGTACAAAACAACACCATGACTCCTGACATACCCTATATAAATCCTGTCTAATTAACATAACAAAGAGAACCCATTCCCAAATGAAATTATAACTACAGGCATGTTGTATTGTTGTTAAGTGCCCTAGAGTTCGTTCTGAATCATAGTGACCTTGTATATGGTTTCCAAGGATTGACTGGTGCGTTTGAACCATAGACCTTGTGGTTAACAGTCCAGTGTTTATTCTACAGCCCCACTACTGGCATGTTGTTGTTAAGTGCCTGTGAGTCAGTTCTGACTCAATACAACTGACTCTTGGGAAGGACTAGTGGGTTTGAAACACTGACCTCGTGATTAGCAGTTGAATGCTGATTCTACAGCGCCACACCAGGAGCCCCACTATGTAGGCATAGAGATTAGAATTTACAGTACATATTTTTGGAGGATACAATTAAATTCATAACAGGTATCTTCCCACAGTACTGGGAATCTGATTGAAATTATCCTTTTATTTCCAGTACTGTACTGCATACCACAAATTCCATTACAATAAAAATTAGACAACTAAGATCTTTTACCATTTTTTTTTTTTTGAGTGGTCAAATAGTTAATTTTGCATGGCACTCCTCAAACTTATCCAAATTACTACCACCTCAGATCAGATTTAGATATAGTTAAATGTGCCCCAAATGAAAAACAGATAACCAACCAGTCTAAGAAATACAGTTATAAATTCAGTCTAAATCAAATTTTCCATATGCGTTTTACCAATAACTAAGGTAAAGCAATTACTAACTTCCCAAATAGTTAATTGAATATTTTAGAAAAAATTTTCATTGCAATGTCATTGTCTTGCCATTCCTTAGCTCTTAATTCCCTAATTTGAGATCTACTGGAGGGCAACATTTGCAAATTAGAAACATAATTGAAATCTACTGCTGAATAAATTGATGTTTACCACTACATAAAATTAGTGCAATTGTTTTAAATGGTATAGAATCTATTTGCTTTTCACTCCACTGGCTTTTTATTTTTCTTTGATGGAGTCATAGCTGAAGATGACCCTCAGAAAAAGCAAGTTTTCTCCTTTGATATACTCTAAATGAATAGTAGTAGTGCTGCTAAGTTAGTTTTAACTCATAGAAACCCTGTATAGGGTTTCCGAGGAGTGACTGGTGGGTTTGAATTGTTGACCTTTCAGTTAACAGTCCAGTGCTTATCCTAAATTGCCACACCAGGACTCCCAAATGAGCAGGAGGAGGAAGAAATGTCAATAATGTTGAGGAACCACAGGAAGCTGTGATCTTTGACAATAATGGGCTTTCCTTAGTTTCCTGGGTTTTGAACTACACTGTGTTAAAGATATTGTTGGAAGACTAACTCCATCTCCAAGACACTTTTCAAAACTGAATAATGGAAGGTCATGGAGAAAAATTTTATTTACACTTGTTGTTAGCTGAAATCGAGTTGGCTTGAACTCATGACAACTCCATGCACAATGACACTGTACCATTCTCCTGAATATTTTCTGATTAGACCATCATTATCCATGGGGATTTCATTAGCTGGTTTCAGAAATGGATTTCCAAACTTTTTTTTTCTAGTCCATCTTAGTCTGGAAGCTCCTCTGAAACCTGTTTGATATCAAAACATCATGTAAGCCTCCACTGATAGACAGGTGGTAACTTTGGTGAGTTGCATTGATCAGGAACCAAATCAGGGTCTCCTGCATGAGAAGTGGGGGTATCTACCAATTAACACCTAACAGCTTACCTGTTATATATACTTGTTGTTGTTGTTAAGTGCCATTGAGTCAGTTCCCACCCATAGCGACCTTATATAGG
The DNA here is from genome assembly GCF_000296735.1 of Chrysochloris asiatica. NCBI lineage: Eukaryota > Metazoa > Chordata > Mammalia > Afrosoricida > Chrysochloridae > Chrysochloris > Chrysochloris asiatica. Next base: position 1,705,620 of record NW_006408542.1, on the reverse strand, counting down.
GTTTCCAAGGAGTGGCTGGTGAGCTTGAACTATTCACTTTGTGATTCAAACCCGCTTTGTAGTCCAGCACATTAACCCATAGCACTATAGCAAGACTCCTGTATACACTTAGACCAATACAGAAATAAGGATGAATTTATTGGTGTGAAGTTGTTGACTGAATCCAGTATTTTAAAAACAAATAGACCCTGCAAATCATGGTGTTAAGAGAATAGAAGGGCAGGTCATTGACTGGAAGAAAATATTTGCCAATCACAGATCTGATTAATATCTATAACATCAAGAATATGGTGGTAATTGTATGCCATGGAGTTAGTTCCGACTCATAGTGACCTTGTATAAGGTTTCTTAGGCTGTAAATCTTTACAGGAGCAGAAAGAGTCCTCTTTCTCCTGCGGAACAGCTGGTAGTTTCTAACTGCTGATCTTGAGATTAGCAGCCTGACTTGTAAACACTATGCAACGAGAAATTCTTATCAAGAATATATATATCCAGAAAATACAAAAAAGCTCTTAAACTAAGGAAAAAGAAGACAAACAAACCAAACAAAAACTGGGCAAGCTTTGAGTAGACACACCACCAAAGAAGATACACAGAAAATAAACATGTGAGAAGGTGTTGAACTTCTCTTGCCTTTAGAGAATTTCAAATTAAATCAGCAATGAGATGTAACCACACACCTATCACAATGTCTAAAGGCCAAAAATCTGGGAATACCTATTACTAATGAGGATGCAGAAGTACAGAAACTGTCATCCATTGCTGGTGAGAATACAAAAAGGTAAGACATTTTTGAACACTGTTAAGGCTGTTTGGGGCAGAAGTACACATAATCTTATAATATAACCAAGTAATAAAACTCCTAGAAATGTATAGTATGACTTAAAATCATATGTCCATATAATATACTGCACAAGAATTCAGATAATAGTTTTATTCATAATTACCCAAATCTGAAAGTTTCTAAGATGACTTTCAGTAGGTAAATGGATAAATAAATTGTGATATCTACATATATTGAAATATAAAAAGAGTAAACTACCAAGCCAGGAAAGGACATAGATGAAACCTAAACTCATATTACTAAATGAAAGAAACCAGCTTGAAAATGTTATCTGATTGCATTTATACTCTGGTAAAAGCAAAACTGTAGAGACATTAATCAGTAAGCAGTTCCCAAGGTTTTCAGAAGGGCTAGATTGAATACGTAAAACATAGGGAACATCTTTCAAGGCTTTAAAACTCTTCTGTATGATGCCATAATGGTGACACATGACACATTGTATTTGTCAAGACCCATAGAACTTTACAGAATAAAGACTAAGCCTTAATGTATGCAAATAATTTAAAAAAGTAGATTAGGAAACAAGTGCATCCTAGGATGGAATACAGACTGCAACAAAATATTCTAACTGTATTACAAATGTATGGTATAACCTCACTAAAGGGTATGGGCAAAAAATAGCTGATGTAAATAACCTTTAAAATGAGTAAATACTGTAAGACTAAAGACAAAAGAAACTGTACATACATACTCAATTCTGTTGAGAAGGTTGTTTTTCATAGGGGTACAGATTTAACAATACTGAAACCACTTTGCATGGATACAAGGATTAAACAAATAAATAAATGGATGTCTGTATGGTGAGGACCAGGTTTCTTACAGCTGAAGTAGGAAGTTACAAATAAGCAAAGGGGTAATGCTAGACTAAACCATTTAATACTGGATTAAATTTGAAGACAGTTTGAACTTGTGTTTAGCTTAATGTACATCAAGATGGGTAAAAAAATTCTAGATATGTGTGTACACAAATATTAATATATACACATATACAAAGACGCTTCAAAAAGTTCATGGAAAAATTTCACCATCACTTAATTCTACTTTTCCATGAATGTTTTGAAGACCCCTCATATTTCTAAGCTGTATTTGTTGAGAGGGCCTAGAAACAATGACACACTGGTAGCAGTGAGCATACCAGTGGCCACATCTGGATTTCTAATACCATTATCTAACAAAAGGAAACTAAGATTCCTTGGAGAAATGACTAACTTTAGAGCAGGGACAGCAAATACACAAGATGAGCTTTGATTATCTTATCCTACCAAATAGTAAGGAAATGCTGAAAAACAATATGATGGGTGCATGTGAAAGGACTGCAGAAACCTGTTGAAAAAGCTCCTGTCCTGATGGCCAAGGCTAGAATGATTACAGGATCAAAATAGGTATCATAGTGTTAGATTATAACCCAAAGCGTAAAGTAAAATGTGTATGAGTTTATATTAATATAAATATAAGATTGAATTAATAAATAGATGAAGGAGAAGAGATAAATTCCTCATCCTGAATTTCAGATAATTTATATAAGTACTTCAGTCTCAAGGAGATGGAACATAACTCTCTTTACTTACATGTAGTCTATACATGGTGGTGGTGGTGGTGGTGGTTATGTGCCGTGGAGTCGCTTCTGACTCATAGCGACCCTGTGCAGAGTTTCCGAGGCTGTAAGTCTTTATGGGAGCAGAAAGTCTCATCTTTCTCCTGTGGAACAGCTGGTAGTTTCGAACTGCTGACCCCGAGGTTCACAGCCCAATTCGTAACCACTACGCTACCAGAGCTCCTTAGTATATAAAAGAGTATGAAAAAAGGGGGAAATAACTTTATAGTACAGAAATCTAAAAAATACTATCTTAACTGTGTGATCAAGATCACATCAAAATGGTAAGACATGTTGACACAATATACCTTTGTTATGATCAAATTGGCACTTTACCATTGTGGCCTTCCCCAACAAAAAAAAACACGATCTAGGTCTAACCATAAGAAAAACATTAGACAAATCCAAATTGGAAGGCATTTTCAAAATACTGACCAGCATTATCAAACTTATAAAACAAGGGAAGCTTAAGAAATAGTTCCTATATAAGGAGTCTGGGAGACGTAACAATGAAATGTAATGTGGTATCCTGAATAGGATCCTGGAATATAAAATGGACTTTAGGTAAAAAGCTAAATGAATCTGAATAAATTAGACTTTATTAAGCAATGATATTATTATCAATATTAGTTTATTAATTGTGACAACTATTAGATCTTAACAACAGAATAAATTAGATGAGAATATGCCGGAACTTTCTGTACTACCTTAGCATTTTTTCTGTAAATCTTGCACTATCCTAAAATAAATAATTTACTCTTAAAAACAGAAGGATCTGGGTGTGAGTATTATCTGAATCTTGAACACTAAATACGTAGGAAGTAATTGTGATTAGTATCAACATGAAGGCACACCAGAAAAATACCAGGTTTGTAGTATTTACAGAATTGTGGCATGACTGCATAATTTAGGTTTCATATCTGTTTCATACCACAAATTAGGAAATTGTTTATTGTATCTACTATGTTTATCCTTTCAATTTTCCCCACTATGATGGGCTATCAGTTTGTTATACTATGGTGACCTACATGTTGCTGCTATGATACTGGAAGCTATGCCACTGGTATTTTAAATACCAACTGGGTTACCCATGGTGTACAGGTCTCAGCTAAGCTTCCAAACTAAGACAGACTAGGAAGAAGGAGAGACAGACTACTTCTGAATGCAACCATATTACTTTACATTAAACAGTTTGTCTCCAAATGAATGGAGAAAAGCCTTAGGGACCTTCATTTATTGATGGGGCACAACTCAAAATGAGGAGAAAAAGCTGCAAACATACATTAATAATTGGAACACAGAATGTATGAAGCACGGTATTAGGAATATTGAAACATTTAAAAAATGAATGGAACTCAAAGATTGATATCCTAGGCATTAGTGAGCTGAAATGAACTGGTATTGGCCATTTTGAATTAGACAGTATGGCTTACTATTACAGGAAACACAAATTGAGGAGGAATGGTGTCACATTCACCATCAAAAAGAACATTTCAAGATCAATCTTGAAGTACAATGCTGTCTGTGATAGGATAGTACCCATACACCTATGAGGAAGACCAATTAATATCACTATTTTTCAAATTTACACACCAACCACTAAATCTAGTGATGATGAAATTGAAGAAGTCTGAGTCCTGGACTGTTAAAGGTTGGCAGTTCAAAACCATCTACACAGGGTCTTTGTGAGTCAGAAATGACGCAATGGCACTTAACAACAACAATCAATATTTGTAATCTGAAATTGATCAAATATGCACTCAATATGCACTGTTAATTACTGGTGCTTGGAATGCAAAGTTGGAAAAAAGTGGTAAGATCATGGTAATCAGAATCATGCTCTGGATCCCATGACAGAATTTTGCAAGACCAACAATTTATTCATTATAAACACATTTCTTAAACAATGTAAAAGGCAACTATACACATGGACTCAGCAGATGGAATACATAGGAATCAAACTGACTCCATCTGTGGGAAGAGATGGTGGAAAAGCTCAATATCATCAGCCAAAACAAGGCTGAGTAAGAATATGGAACAAACCATCAATTGCTCATATGCAAATTCAGGCAGAAGTTGAATAATATTAAAACAAGTCCACTGGAGTCAGTATATGACCTTGAATACACCCCATCTGGATGTAGAGATCATCTTAAGAACAGATTTGATGCACCAGACAGTAATGATTGAAGACCAGAAGAGTTGTGGGATGACATCAAGAACATCCCACAGGAAGAAGGTAAGTGTCAGTAAAAAGAAAGGAAAGGAAGAAAAGGCAAAAATGGATATCAGAAAAGACTCTGAAACTTGGTCTTGGGTGTTGAGGAGCTAAAGTGAATGGAAGAAATGAGGAAGCAAGGGAGTTAAACAGAAGATTTCAGAGGGCAGCTTGAGAAGACAAAGTCAAGTGTTATCATGAAATGTGCAAAGACCAGGAGTTAGAAAACCAAAAGGGAAGCATTTTTCAAGCTGAAAAAACTGAAGAAAAATTCAAGCCTCAGGGTATAATGCTGAAGGATTTTAAAGGGAAGATATTAAATGATGCAGAATACAAAGTTACTGGATCAAAAAAATAGATGGGAGGAATACACAGTCACTGGATCAAAAAAAATTAAAAGGTTGATGTTTAACCATTTCAAAACACACCATATGAACAAGAGCCAATGGTACTGAAGGAAGAAGTCCAAGCTGCACTGGAGGCATTGGTGAAAAACAAGGCCCCAGTAACTGAAGCGATACTAACTGCAGTTTCAATAAACTGATGTAGCACTGGAGGTACTCACTCATCTATGTCAAGAAATTTGGAAAACAGCTACCTGGCCAACCGATTAAGAGAGATCCGTATTTGTGACCCAATGGAATGTTGAAATCATTGAACAATATCATTAATATCACACGCAAGTACCCCTTTGTTGACAATACTTCAAAAATGACAGGCAACAGTCAGAAATTCAAGTCAGATTCCGAAAAAGACATGGAACTAGAGATATCTTTACTGACATCAGATGGATCTTGTCTGAAAGCAGAGAATACCAGAAAGATGTTTACTTGTGCTTTTATGACTATGCAAAAACTTTGACTGTGTAGATCATGACACATTATGGATAACACTGTGAAGAATGAGTAGTCTAGAACTCTTTATTGAGTTTATAAGGCACATGTTCATAGACCAAGAGGCAATTTTGAGAATAGAACTGGTGAATACTGAACGGTTTAAAGTAAGGAAAGGTGTGCACAACGGTTGCATTTTTTCACCATACTTATTCAATCTGTGTACTGAGCAAATCTGAAAAGATGGATTATATGAAGAAGAATGTGGTATTAGGATTAGAGGAAGAGTCATTAGCAGCCTGTGTTAGGCAGATAATACTACGTTGCTTGCTGGAAGCAGAGGACTTAAATATTAATGAGGAATGGAAACTGTAGCTTTCAGTGTGGATTGTATCTCAATGTAAAGAAAACAAAACTCCTCACAACTTGGCCAAAGAGTAACATCATGATAAATGGAGAAAAGATTGAAATGTTGAATGCTTCATTTTGCTTGGATCTACCAACACTCATGGAATCAGCAGTCAAGACTCAAAGGACATAGTGCATTGGGAAAATCTGCTAAACAAGACTTCTTTAAAGTGGTTGAGAGCAAAGATATCAGTTTGAGGACTAACATGCACCTTATATGCATATTAAAGTTTAACAAGGATGAAGGATGACCATAGAAGAATTGATGCTTTTGAATTATGGTATTGGATAAGAATATTAAAATTACTGTGAATTACCTGGTGTGGCATTGTATTATAAGGACTGGACCCCAAGGTTGGTTTGAACTGCAAGATTGGAGGTTCAAACTCATCAACGGTTCCTTGAAAACCTTCTACAGGGTCAATATGAGTAGGATGCTACTTGAGGGCAATTAACAACAATAAATCAGAAGAACAAATGAATCTGTATTGGAAGAAATACAGCCAGATTTTTTTTTTTTTAATTGCAAAAATTTATATTTAGAATTGTTGTTGTTAAGCACCGTCGAGTCGGTTCCGACCCATAGCGACCCTGTACAGGGTTTCCGAGGCTGTAAATCTTTACGGGAGCAGAAAGCCTCATCTTTCTCCTGCGAAGCAGCTGGTAGTTTCGAACTGCTGACCTTGCTGTTCGCAGCCTGATTCATAACCACTACGCTAAGGAGCTCTGGTAGCGTAGTGGTTACGAATCGGGCTGCGAACCTTAAGGTCAGCGGTTTGAAACTACCAGCCGCTCCGCGGGAGAAAGATGAGGCTTTCTACTCCCGTAAAGATTTACACCCTTGGAAACCCTGTACAGGGTCGCTATGGGTCGGAACCGACTTGACGGCGCTTAACAACAACAACAACAATATTTAGAATTAGCCAGCTGGACTCCATTTAGATGATCCCAATTTTGTTGGCAACATCCAACGCATCATAGTCAGGAGCCAGTGGAACATAGGCTTTCTTTTCACCATCAGGCCTGATTAAGGTGTTGACCTTGGCTACGACAATGTCATAGAGCTTCTTCACAGCCTGTGTGATCTGGTGCTTGTTGGCCTTGACATCCATAATGAACACACGTGTGTTATTACCTTCAATCTTCTTCACGGCTGACTAGTAGTAGTAAGAGGGAACTTGATGATGGCATAGTGGTCAAGCCTGTTTCTCCCTGGGGCGCTCTTCCGGAGCCTCAGAGTCTTGGGCAGCCGGAAGGTGGGTGACCTGCGGATTTTCTTTTTTTGTGTGTGTGGCTGTGGATGCCTTTCAGCACTGCCTTCTTGGCTTTCAATGCCTTTGCATTGGCTTCAGCTTTGGAGGGGCAGTGGCTCCTTCTTCACCTTTGGTGCCATCTTTGTAAAAAGGGCCAGATTGTTTTTTATAAGCCAGAATTGTGAGACTTCATCTCTCATACTCCAGACATATTATCAGAAGGATACAGTCTCTGGAGAAGGATATCGTGCTTGGCAAAGTGGAGAGTCAGCAAAAAAAGGAAGACTCCTCTGGAGATGGATTGACACTACAGTAGTAACAGCAATAGCCTCAAATGTAGCAACAATTGTGAAGATAATGCAGCACCGTGCAGTGTTTCATTCTGTTGGGCACAGGGTCACTATGAGTTGGAACTAACTCAGTAGCACTTAACAACAGCAACAACAAAATGAGAGGGTTTTTAAAAGTTCGTGGAAAAATTCTATTATCTTTTAATTCTGTTTTCCCATGAACTTTCTGAAACCCTCTCTAATTGTCCTGTTTCAGGTATTTTTTTACCTCACTTGTTTCAAACTTGCCTTTTCACAATCTTGCCTTTTACTTATCTAAATAAACCTGATCTCCATACAAACTGGTCTATTCTCCATCAATTAAAAGTGCATGTAAGTTTCTTATGTTCCATCCACTCTCTTCTTGTAGTTCCAACCATCCTTTCAGAAGTTCTAACTATCCACCATGGATTTTTGGCTTTTTCTTCTTTTCTCATTTAAAATGGCTCACTTTAAAATCATCTGACATACAGAATTACTCTATACATCTCAGGCACATTATATATTGCTTTGTTGTTGTAGTTGTTAAATGCCATCAAGTCGATTCTGACCCATAGTGACCCTGTATAGGGTTTCCAAGGAGCAGCTGGTGACCTTGAACCACCGACCTTGCAGTTCACGTGACTTCGCTGTCTGACACATTAGCCCACAGTGCCACACCAGGACTCTATGTATTGCTTTATATGATGTTATTTTGTATGTAGCTACTCTGTTCGCTTGGGAGAAAGCTGAGACATTCTGTTCCCTTAAGGATTTACAGCCTTGGAAACCTTATACAGGGGAGCTATAAGTCAGGAGACTTCACAGCACACAAGCACCACCACTGCCATCACTCTGTTGTAGTTGTTAAGTGCTGTGGAGTCAGTGCTGATTTACAGTGACTCTGTATAGGGTTTCCAAAGAGTGGCTGGTGGGTTTGAACCACTAAGCTTTGTGGTTAGCAGTCAAGTGCTTATCCTATAGTGTCACACCAGGACTCCACCATCACTCTATTGGTTATTAAATATTTTGAAGATCCGAACCAAATGCATTGCCATAGAGTGATTCCAATTAACAGTGACCTTATGTTGCTGTTGTTGTTAAATGCCCTGGAGTCGATTCCAACTCATAGTGACACTGTATAGGGTTTCCAATGAGTGGCTAGCAGTTAGCAATCCATTGCTTATCCTACAGCACCACACCAGAACAGAGTAAAACTGCCACATAAAATATCCAGGGCTGCAAATCTTTATGGAAGCAGACTGCCATCTTTCTACTGCAGAGTTGCTGGTATGTCCAAACCATTGACCTTTTAAGTAGCAGCCGAGTACTTATCCACTGTAGACCCAGGACTTCTACTATGACGATGGGGTCCTGCCTTATATATATTGTGTTGTTAAGTGCTGTCGAGTCGGTTCTGACTCATAATGACCCTGTGCAGTTTCCAAGGCTTTAAATCTTTGCTGGCAGAGTTCAACCACAGACCAGTGCTCATTGCATGGAGCCACTATGCTCCATATAAGAACTGGACTGCTGATCTCAAAGTTGGTTGTTCAAACTCACTGGCTACTCCTTGGAAACCCTACGTAGGGTCACTATGAGTCAGAAATGAATCAATGGCAGTTAACAACAAAAACATATTTCTATGTTTTGACTCATAGTGGCTCATAGAGATCCTGTATACGGTTTCCGAGGAGTAGCTGGTGGGTTTGAACTACCAACCTCCAGTATATATGGAATATATATATAAAACAAACAAAACCCTGGTATACTGTATTCACTATTTTACTCAGGATTGTCTGGCAAAACAGAACCAATAGGATACACAAGTATGTTGTTTATTTTAAAGAATTGATTCAAATGATTTTATAGGCTGTCCAGTCTGAAATTTGTAGGGCAGGCAGGCAAAAATTAAAGTAAGAGTTGCTATTTCAATCTCAAGGCAGACTTTCTTCCTCTCCAGGAAACCTTGTTTTTTTGTTTTTAAGGCTTTTTAACTGATTGGAAGAGGCCAGCCAACATTATCTAGGATAATCCTCTTTACTTAAACTCAATGTATTGTAAATGCTGCCCACATCCACAGAATATTTTTATAGTAATATCTAGATTAGTGTTTGACTACATAACCAGGTACTATAGCCCAGCTTCACTGATACATAAAATTGAACATCCTAGCACCCTCCATATGTATTTACAAGCAATTGGTTTAACAAATGTTATCTAATGTTGAACAGTCATTTGCAGTTAAAGGAATCACTTGAAACCAAAGTCAATTGGACAAATTCTAAAATAAAGCTTTAATTATTCATTGTACAAGACATTTGATGGAAAGGCACTGCTACTCCCCCCCCCATCTGTTATTATTGTGAATTCTCATTTGCTGTTGATAATGCACTGAGTCCATGCATGTCAGATAATGACTCTTGTGTGTAAGCCATTATGACAATAATTAATAATCATGGCAGCTCAGTTGATAGGAACTTGGCAATGTGTGTATTCTTATCTTCAAAGCTACAAATGGTTTGGAATTGGGCTCCTTGTGAAGATATTTAATAGGAAAGTATGTGTTTAGAATCTGTTCCCAGCTCAAAGTCTGACCCTTATCTCCAGTGTCTTTAATGAGAAAGCACCTGACAAATTGACTGGCGCAGTTCACACCTCCATGTAATTTCCCTTCTTGCCAAATGAGTTTCTTGCAGTCTCCACTTCTAACTTAGAAACTGTTGAATGGTGAACAGTCTGAGGCCAGTGTCTGAAGTTTTGGAAGCCTTTCTTTAAAAGGTGATTTCGCAAAGTAAAATTAATTTATTGAAAAGGTAGAAAATCAATCAATCTTTTTTTCTCATTATGCCAATTAACTATTTGATGAGTTTTACTTGATTGAATTGACTGATTTTTTAGGCTCACGTAGAGACGTCTCCTGATGACTGCCATGGGTTTCTTTGTTGCGTGAAACCCACTCTTAAACAAAAATAAATGATATTATTAATGTTTGTAAGTATTAGTTGAGTCTATTTATAAACTTCCTAAATAAAGATTTAAAATATTTATTAACTAACAGATATTCAACAAACACCTAAAGTGGACAGTGACAAAAACACACAAAATAATCAAATAAAAAGAGCTGGCCTCATTTTATTGAAAATATCTTGAAAGTAAAAGTAAAATTTTCTAGTGAAAAAAATTATCAAAATGGGGCTAGAAAAAGAATAGTCATAACTCCACTGTCTTCATCAAGAAAACACAGTTCTAGTCTATGAGTTTTTGTTGTTGTTAAGTATTGTGGAGTTGGTTCCAACTCATAGTGACCCTGCACAGGGTTTCCGAGGCTGTAAATCTTTACAGGAGCAGACAGTCTCATCTTTCTTCCATGGAACGACTGGTAGTTTCAAACTGTTGACCTTGAGGTTAGCAGCCCGATTCGTAAGCATTATACTACCAGAGCTCCTTATTGTGAGAGACAGACATATAAATATGTAATTTCAAAATAGGAGAATTTGGTATATTTTATGTAACTTTTAATTCAGTTGCTCAAAATATGTTCATTAAAAGGGTTAATAATTTAATGGTAAATTAAAATTGACAATGTGAGATAGAGCTACTGCTTAAAGAAACTTGACTGAAAAGAATGAAATCACCAGAAAATAATTTAAAGGGGATCACAATGTAAAGAAACTAAGTTACAAGACAAACCGGACTCTTATATTAAGCTACAGAAAAAGGGGGAAAAAAATGGTAGTAGCAAAGAAGAAATTGGGGATTAGCAGAGAGAAGGATTAATCAGACTAGAAAGTATCAAAAGTAAAAGATGAACAAGCTGTCCATGAATAAAACTCACTTTTAGAAAATGGAAGGAAGAGGAAAGAATAGATGGAAACATATTCTTAAGGGTTAAGGACTTATGGGAAGGGTAACGAATTGGAATAAAGGCAATCAAAAGGGAGGAAAAATAACTAAGAATCAATAAATACGCTGTTAAACAGGATAGGGGGACACATACATTGTGGCGCTGTGGGTTAATGCGCTAGACTGCAAAGCCAGTTGAACTGCAGGTCGGCGGTTCAAGCTCACCAGCTGCTCCTCAGAAACCCTATATAGGGTCACTATGGGTTGGAATCAACTCGACAGCATTTAACAACAACAACAAAAAGCTTTATGATCAGGAATCCTGGTGGTATTGTCTTTATGCTGCTAACCAATGGTTAGCAATTCAAATCAACCAGCTGCTCTTTAGGAGAACAATGTGACAGTCTGTTTCCATAGTGATTACAGTCCTGGAAACCCTAGGGAGTAGCTCTGCTCTGTCCTGTAGAGTTGTTGTTCCACAGAACTGAAGTGTAGACAATGGGTTTGTTTATTTTTTGGCTTAATAGGTATGGGAGTCCCTGAGTGGTGTAAATATTAACACATGGCTACTCATGTAGCGTAGTGGTTACGAATCGGGCTGCGAGCCTTGAGGCCAGCAGTTCGAAACTACCAGCCACTCCACGGGAGAAAGATGAGGCATTCTGCTCCCGTAAAGATTTACAGCCTTGGAAACCCTGTACAGGGTTGCTATGGGTCGGAACCGACTCGACGGCACTTAACAACAACAACAACAACTCATCAAAAGTTTGCTTGTTCAAATCTACCCAGAGGCAATCTGAAAAATCAGTCATTGAAAACCCTATGGAAAATAGTTTTGCTCTGAATTCTTTGTTAGACTCAATAATCGGGGATGATGTTATTAGTATAGGAGTCCTGGTGTGGCGCTCTAGGATAAACAGTGGACCACAAGGTTGGTTTGAACAGCAAGGTCCGCAGTTCAAACTCATCAGTCACTCTTCAGAAGCCATATACAGGGTTGCTATGAGTTCGGATCGACTCCATAGCACTTACTAAGAACAACAATAATGGTAATAATAGCTTACTGTGATAAGCACTTTACTTCGATTTACTCATTTATTTCTTATAAGCCTTTGAAATTAGTGCAATTAGCTTTTCCATTATACGATTGAGAAAACTGAGGCTTTGGGGTTAAGAAATAAACCCAAAGCTGTAACTTTATTATGTTGATGTTAAGTGCAGTCAAACTGGTTCCAGCTCATAGTGACCCTATATAGTATGTTGTTCCTGTAAAGTACCAATGAGTCGATTCTGACCCATAGCAACTCGGTATAGGTTTTCGAGGAGCAGCTCGTGAACCTGAACCGTTGACCTTGCAGTTTAAACCACTGGCAAATTAACCCACAGCTCCACACCAGGTCTCCAAAGTATACTGGGCTTTCATTTACAGGTCTCCTGGTAGATTCGAACTGCTGATGTTGAGAATTACATAATATTCTATAATATGCTCTCTTTTTCCCCACAGAGAAGCTTGTGGGTTGGAACTGCTGACCATTTTGTTCACACACTGGGCCACCAGAACTCCTCCTCATATATCTTGTTGTTAAGTGCCATTGAGTCAGTTCCAACTCAGAGTGACCCTGTATAGGGTTTCTGAAGAGCAGCTGGGGGTTTGAGCCACCGACTTTGAGGCTAGCTGTTTAATGCTTATCCTACAGTGCCTCACCAGGACTCCCCATATATCTTGTTGTTATTAAGTGCTGTCGAGCCAGTTCTGACTCATAGCAACACTATGTATAGTTTCCAATGAAAGGTTGGTGGGTTTGAACTGCCAACCTTGTGGTTAGCAGTCTAATGTTTATCCTACAACACCACAACGTTGTTGTTGTTAAATACCGTGGAGTCGGTTCCAACTCATAGTGACCCTGCACAGGGTTTCGAGGCTGTAAATCTTCAAGGGAGCAGAAAGCCTCATCTTTCTCCCGCAGAACCGCTGGTAGGTTCAAACTGCCAACCTTGAGGTTAGTAGCCCGATTCGTACCCACTACGCTACCAGAGTTCCTTACAGAACTCCATATATTAGTTCCCTGATAATATGTGTGCTCTCCAATCCTACTTACACTGTATATATTTAGTGACCCTGTTTCTGAGGAGGGACTGGTGGGTGTGAACTGCTGACCTTGCAGTTAGCAGTCCAGTGCTTATCCTATGTGACACACCAGAACTCCAAACGTATAACTGGTGGTGATGGTGATGTGCTGTAGAGTTGGTTCTGACTCATAGCAACCCTGAGTAGGGTTTCTGAGGCTGTAAATCTTTATAGGAGCAGAAAGCCTCATCTTTCTCCTGTGGAACAGCTGGCAGTTTTGAACTGCTGGACCTAAGGTTAGCAGTCCGATTCATAACCACTGCGCTACCATATAAATTGTTGTTGTTGTTGTTAAGTGCCGTCGAGTCGATTCTGACCCATAGTGACCCTGCACAGAGTTTCTGAGGCTGTAAATCTTTACAGGAGCAGAAAGCCTCATCTTTCTCCTGCGGAGCAGCTGATAGTTTCAAACTGCTGACCTTGAGGTTCGCAGGCCGATTCATAACCACTACGCTATCAGAGCTCCTTACCATATAAGTAGTAAGTATTAAAACCAATATTAGAACCCAGGCGATCTTGATTTACAGATGGATTCTTAAACTCTGGATTTCTTAGGATTGGAGGTACATTGTTTTAAATTGTGGGCATTTGTGGTTAAAATTCAAATGTCTAAGAAGGTTCAGTAATACAAGGGATTGAATTGGCCTGTTAAGTCACAGAGTTATTCAGAAGAACAACCACACAACCCAGACTGAATAAGGTGAGATAAGGAAAGAAAGGCAAAAGAGTGGTCTTCTAGAACCTTCGTAAATAATGTATTTCAGCATGAAGAGGTGCTCCATTAAATGAAATACGGCTGAGAAATACAGGCAAATTAAAACTGAGATTGCACCACTGAATTAATAATGTGAAAGTTATTAGTGGCTTTGACAGAGAAGCCTGACTGATAACAGAGAAGGGAAGAAATAAAATGGAGACCGTGAACATTGACAACCATTTTTCTATCAATCATAGAAGAGAAATTGAGATAGTTGGGGAAAGGATTTGAAATCAAAGGAATGTTTTCATGTCTAAGGTGGGAAAAATTTCTCAAACCTACTATTGTTCAGTAGATTCCTACTCATAGCAACTTTATAAGGACAAAGTAGACTTGCCCCCTAGTATTTCCATGGCTGTAATCTTCCTGGAAGTGGACTTTCTCATCTTTCTCCCATTGAACAACTGGCGAGAAATGTTACAATATGATTTTTGGTTGATGGGAAGGAATCAGTGGAGAAGGTGGCATTGCAGGTGCAGGAGAGAAACAATTGTTGGAACATTGCTGAAACATAGGTGTGAGGAGATGGGACCTAGCCACACTTGTAAGGGCTGCCGCTGGAATTAAACAACCATCCCTATTTGCAACTCTATGGTTGTTAAGATAGATAGGAGGTGAGGTCAAGGGTAGCAGGCATACTACTTCTAGATCACCATGCACTGAATACTCATATATGTAGTCTAATCCCAGTGAGTAATGGCTAATGAAGTGGAACATAGAGATCTTAAGCAGGGAAACTATATTTCCGGTGTCAAGAAGACAACCAAATATGAACAATGATAAATAAACTGTGACAAATACAATATCTGTGTGTCAACCTAGCAAAATGGGTATTTGGCATGACTTTCACCTTCAGATGTGAGCCTCCTTTACTGAAAACTACAGCCTCCATCTCTTCCACTAAATACAGTTTGCTCTTTACTCACTTCGGTGCTCCACTAATTATACTTCATGACATTTAAACTTACTTCCTTATATCTTCTGTAAATATGACATGTGTTTGCAAACAGAAGAAAATTGTTTAATCTTTTGCTTTTTTATTTTCAGAAAATAAGGTGTGCTTAGCAAGAAACCTGAAATAGGAGTCAGGACACAGGTTTCATGGAAGCATCAAACTGGTTCATTCAAGTTCAAACCCCTGCAGAAATGCAAATTCTCAGCAGGGGTCAAAGGAATGAACTGGTTTGAAGCCCTGGTTTCTTGCCCTGGCTCTGCCACTAACACTCTGGGAATTGGTTTCTTCTCTGGAAAATGAAGGGCTTCATCCCAAGGATCTCTAATACCTTCTGGATCCAAGTAATGAAATCATAATAAGCTAAATAATTCAGACATTTGCAGCTGATGCCCTTTATTTTTATATGCCCATTATATTCTATGTCAAGATAAGTCACATTTATATTATTGAGAGGTTACCAATCACCCATGCATTAATATCTTACAGGGTTATTGTGAAGATTAAAGGAGAAAATGTGAACGAAATGAAAAACTATAAAGTGAAATACTGGCAGTCATTAATAACACATAAGCACTGAAATATTATATCTATTATTGTTATCCAGAGTCTGCTTTCACTATATGGCTTTTGGGATATCAAGTAATGTTGACATCCAAGGAATGCAAGTAGAGAAAGAGGAGGTTTGATTTGCGGAAAGCCTATCTTTATCTATTTTACTTTTTTCCTTCTTGTTGTAAAATGATTTTAAAGTCCTCTAGAAGCAAAGGGATTTAAGACCCAGGAAAAGCCTCTGAGATATCAAGAGAGCTTGCTATATTAATTTGCATCAGACATTATGTTGGCAGCAGAGTAGCATAGGAAGAATTAGTGTCAAATCTATAAAATGCCTGGATCTATTTGAAAAACAAAAACAGTTATATGGAGCTCAATTAAGTAACAGATTGTTATATAATGATTTTCAAGAAAAATAAAGACAGATTAAATTAATAAAATTACTATTAAACCATACAAATCAAACTTCAAAGCTAACTTTAACATATACCCCTTCTCCCATTTTGAAAATTCTCACATACACATTTTTTTTTACATTCAGCTGATCATTGTAATGATTACAATACCCTCCATGCACCCTTAGCCAACAGTGTTTACTTCTATTACCTTTTGTTTTGTTTTTTTAGTGTACACATACCACATTGTAAGTATATATTTGTTTAAATGTCCAAATGACTTATTTTGCAAGCCAGCCTCCTCTTCTCAGGTTCGCTCCTTTCCTTAGTCCATGGGCCTAACGTCCACTACTGTTCTGTCTCTCTATGTCACTTCTGCCACCATCTGGTTAAGATCCTTTGCTCCTCTCATGCTCTTCCCTCTTGATGGTTCTAGGGTCCTCTGTTCTTGAAATGACAGATTAACTGCTCCCCCTTTTAGTTGTAATTCTTCTACAATTGCAGTTGTGACAGTCGGCATTAGAGCTGAAAACAATTACTAACAATTGTATCATAAAGTCTTATTACCCTTATTACTAGACCCATCTGGACTGGAGGGGAATTACCCAGTTGGGTTTCTGTCTTACTCCTCATGATCTGACATTAAGCACCTTCATGAAAGCTTGGAAGCCAGCCACCTCGCACTTTTATAGCCCCCCAATTTTGGTAGCTACAGTACAACCCAGTGTACTGAGGAGACAGGCTTTATCCTTGATATGGAGACTCCTTCCCTGATTAGTTGGAATTTTAAGCAGCCTCATCCATAATCAAGGGTCCAGCTGATCAAGTTGTAGTGATTTATGAGTGCTCCCTGTGTCATACTTCTTTATCTTCATCTGGTCGAATTCTGTCCAGCAAACCATCCATGCTAGGTCCAATGGGTACTATCTGCAAGTCCAGGAGTTCTCATATACCTCCCCCTTCTTCAGATCCAGTGGCTGCTTCGTTCTTTACTTTAGCCCTCAGCGGCAAGGTCATTGACTTTGGGTTTGAGAGTTCATTCATAAACCTAGGTTATTCTTTATCTACCATTTTTTTATATGTTTCTATGATGACCTCAAATCTCTTAAATGTCACAATTAGGCTTTTGAAGTACATATGCACTTATATGTGAATGAATATGATTTAAAAATAGAAATGTCTGTTTTTGTAACTTTCTAGCATTAAGTAAAAGTCATTAGAAACCTGTAAGTTATGGTAAAGTTGTTTAGAAAATTTCTAAACTTAGACATGGAAACATGAAAGTATGTGAAGAATATGGCAAGTGGTCTTTTTGGTTAAGTTGACTTTGGCCTGACATGCAGTGATAACAGGAGACACAATACAACAACTAGCATTAAGACATAAATCTAAACAACCTCCTGAATTTCTGACTTTGGCGTAAAGATAGATTATTTAGTTTAATTCAAACCCAGGAGAAAAGACATAATTAGCCTTTGACTTCACACAGACCTTTATTATGTGAGGCCAAGGTGGGAATTTCACATAGTAAGTCCTGGATTTCTGCTCACTCTTTGAGACAAGGCAAGGGAAATGGGCCACACTCAAGTCTTTTACTCTAAAGACAGAGAGACTGCTCAGCTGCTGAGGTTTTGCCTGTGGCCACCAACCTCAGACCCAAGCTATGAATGACCTCTGACCTCCTCCCCTAAGTTTGATCTGCAGTTAAGCCTTCTTTCTTTTGTTAAAGATAAACTTCTGAAGTCTCAAGATTTGAACACTAACCATTGAATTAGCACCATAATTGTAATTGTAATTGTTTCTCTGGGTGTAAATGAATGTTGTGAAATCTTACTTACCTGCCTTGCCAGGACTATCTGGCAGTAAACTGAACAAGTTGATGCATGACAAATTGAGGTATCTTTTCTAAAATAAAATTTGAATTTTCTAAGATAAAATCCTACACCACATTCAGGTACTTATTTTGTTGGCTTGTATATATTCCTTTATTCATTTATAGGAAGAATATTTAGTAATGAGCATATATGTGGCAATCTAACTCAATTTGTGCCTTTCTGCAGGATAAATTGTTGGGATGGTTACAGGATCAGTAATAATGATAATGTTTTTAAGATCAGCTTCACAATGATCTCATTTTAGCTCAAGCTAGTCAAGCAAGTCATTTCGCTTTTCTTTTCTGTTTTTTATCTGTAAAATGGGGGTAATACTATTAGTACCGCTCTCAAAGAGTTCTGTGAAGATTAAATGATTCAATTTACGTAAACATTTAGGACAGTGCCTGGCATCTAGTAAGCACTGAACAAATATTGCCGTTTATTAGTATTACATTATTGTTGCTACCAACAAACAGTTTGGGAATTACAAATGTTAGACCCTAGTGCCATTTTTCAATAGTACCAATGCTTCATTAACCTTAGGTGATAAAACGCAAATGTCTAAAGGTGCCTAGCAGTAAAGTAAATGAGTTAACATGTGAGAGATGATTGTGACAAATTGAACAGGTTGTGCCTCCTAAATGCCAGTAAGGCCCAGGCAATTTTTTTTTTTTAATGTTTTATTGTGAATTATGTAATAATTTACATGCGAGAGCATTAGCTTTACATTCATCCTATCATATATTGTTTCATTGCCATGCTTACAATCCTTTCCACGCATCATCAAACAAAGGGTATACCTGGCAAGCCTACCCCTCCGTCATCAGCACACAGACCCTCTCTGTCTCTGGGTCTAGAGTCCC
The DNA here is from genome assembly GCF_000296735.1 of Chrysochloris asiatica. NCBI lineage: Eukaryota > Metazoa > Chordata > Mammalia > Afrosoricida > Chrysochloridae > Chrysochloris > Chrysochloris asiatica. The sequence goes on along the minus strand of NW_006408542.1, from coordinate 1,686,792 downwards.
TCCACGTCATCACCTCTGCTTCCATCTCTGGTGTCACTGTTTCTCTGGGTAGGGTCCCACACTCCGCTCTTCTCCCTCGATGGTTCCAGGGACCTCTGCTCCTGGACTGCAAAGTCAACCATTGCCTTCCTTTTGCTACAAAACATCTACCTTTACATTTCCAAGCCTCACAGTCAGTCCTGATAACAATTATTCACCATTGTACCACATCAGTGCCATCCCCATCTCCTTTTATCAGCCTCACCCAGACAGATTGAATACTACTCAGTGGAAATTCTACCTTCCTCTGTAACTAGGCTCCCTCTTGAAAACATGTAAGCCAGTCACTTCTTGCCTTTGTAGCTCCCCCTCCCCATTTTACGTATCCATTGTCCAAGTTGCCCATCCCTGTCTACCCTGTGTATGGAGGAGGTGGGAATGATCCTCGCTGTAAAGATTTGTTCCCTCTTTTGAGCACCACATCCATAGGTGTAGGTCAAGTTCATCAAATTATATCAGATTACTCTTTTTTTCCTCTTCTTTCTTCTTCTAGCTGAGTTCTGATTATCCAGCCATTGAAGCCAGGTCAAGTGGGTATTAGCTGCAAGTGTGGGTGTTCTTGTGCATATGCCCTCTCTTCTTATCAGCTGGATGCTTCACTCTCCACTTTAGTCCTGTGGCTATGTCACAGACTCTGGGCCTAGGAGTCCCCAGGTCTTACAATACTGCTGACCAACCAGGTCTCCACCCGGGTTCACAGGAGTCTATTTAACGTGGTAGGACTTAACTTGCAGTTTCATTGCTATTTTTCCCTCACTTTCCCTTATCAGTGACGAAAGTAGTCACCAATCAGAGCAAATGTCTGCTCGTGTATTCCAATTGAGTTTTAGTCTTGGAAGAGGGTTTGCCCTGAGGGGATCGAAATATTTGCCTTGATGTCTCCTGGGCAAGCAACTTGCTTGTTCTTGTAGTAATCAGTCGGACTGCCATTATTGTTTTGTATTTTTCCTATTGGTCTTACTTTCAAGAAGTATCTTCTGTTCTTCTAGCACCTCCAGGCTGGTCTCCCTCAGAAGATTCTGAATGGGGTTCAAGATTCCACCTATGGTCTTATGCAGTGCAGAGGCAACACAGGAAGCCTCCCTCACTGGGCAAGTTGTAGCCCCATATTAGGTATTCCAATCAGTTATAGGCAGAAGACAGACTTACAAGCTTTCTATGGTGATATTTCTGGCTATTCCTTTCTTTCCCCCTCAAGGGTCTATTTTATAATGGTATGCCAGGGAAACCAAGATTTAAAAGACAGCCAAGCATCTTAACATTATTTCCCCTCTTTTACCCATTCAAACCATGCCTCAATCCCTGTATCCCTGAGTCCTGTTGTTCTAAGGTTGTACATACATCATTATTTACCTGTGTCCACTTAGCTCATGCAAACCTGCCTAACTGTTCTCCCATCTGCCTTGTTCTTCTATTCCCCTCCCCCTTCTTGTGTTTTGCCCCACTCCCCAGCACTCAAACTATCCTGTGTCTATTCCCTAACCTGTGCTCTGCCTTCCCCTCCCTCCCCCAACCCACCCCCCACATCCAGGTAACCAGCAAATAATCTCCCACCCCATTTTAGAATGGGTTCTTTTTCTTAGTCTTTTACAATAGTGGTCCTATGCAGTTTTTCTCCTTTTGTGACTGATTAATTTCACTCAGCATAGTGTTCTCAAGTTTCATCCATGTTCTGCTGTAGCTTACAGCTTCCTTGTTGTTCTTCAAGGTAGCATAATATTTCATTGTATGTATGTACCACCATTTGTTTATCCATTCTTCAATTGATGGGCACTTAGGCTGTCTCCATCTTTTTGCTATTATAAATAGTTCTGTTATGAACGTTGATGTGCATATATCTACTTGGGTTATGGCTCATATTTCTTGTGGGTAAATATCAAGTAGAGGAATTGCTGGATCATAAGATATTTCTATTTCCAACCTTCCGAGGAAACACCACATTGCTTTCCAGAGTGGTTGAACCATTTTGCAATCCCACTAGCAATGCAGGAGTATCCCAGTCTCACCACATCCTCTTCAGCATTTATTGTCCTCTACTTTTTTGATCTTTGCTGTTATTGTTGGTGTGAGACAATATCTCATTGTTGTTTTGATTAGCATCTCTCCAATGGTTAGTGATTGTGAACATTTTTTCATATGTTTGTTGACTGCCCAGATCTCCTTGGTGAAGTGTCTGTTAATGTCCTGTGCCTATTTTTTAATTGGGTTATTTGTCTTTTTCTTGTAGAGGTGTTGTATTTTCCTATATATTTTAAAAATTAATTCCTTGTCTGATGTGTTGTTGCAAAAGATTTTTTCCCATTCTGGGGATTCTCTTTTACTCTTTCAGTAAAATATTTTGATGCACATAAGTTATTAATTTTTAGTATGCTTCAGTCATATATTTTGTCTATTTTTGTTTGTGTAGTTTTCAAAATATTTGGTAGTCTGTGTATTCCCTGAATTAGAGCCCTCACATTTGTCCCTATTTTTTCACTGATGGCCTTCATAATTCTGGGATTCACATTCAGGTCTTTAATCCATGCTGAGTTGGTTTTTGTATAAGGCATGAAGTAAAGGTGTTGTTTCAGTCTTTTGCATATTACTTTCCGGTTCTGTCATCACCATCTGTTAAAGACACTATCTCCTCCTCATGCAATATACCTATGTACTTTGTCAAAAATCAGTTGACTGTATGTGGATGGTTTAATTTCTGCATTCTCAATGCTGTTCTATTGATCAATGTATCTTTCATCGTACTAGTACCACGTTGTTTTGACTACTGTAGCCATGTAATAAATTTTGAAATCAGGGAGTGAGAGATTTCCAACCTAATTCTTCTTCTTAAGTAGTGCTTTGCTTATCCTGGGTCTCTTTGAAGAATGTCGTTGGAATCTGGACTGGGATTACATTATATGTATAATTGCTTTGGGCAGTATTGACATTTTCACATTGTTAAGTCTTCCTATCTAGGAGTATGGTACATTCGTCCATTTTGTAGGTCTCTTTTGGTTTCTTGTAGTAGTGTTTTGTACTTTTTTTCGTATAGGTCCTTTGTTTCTCTGGTTACATTTATTCCCAGATATTTCATCCTTTGCATGGCTATTGTAAATGGAATTGGTTTCCTAATGTCCTTTTCAGCACTGTCATTGTTGCTATAGAGGAATCCAACTATTTTTCTTTGTTGATCTTATATCCTGCCACTTTGCTGACTCTTTAACTGAGTCTTGTGGTTTTCTATGCATTAGATTATATCGCCTACAAACAGAAAGAGTTTTACTTCCTCTTTGTCAATTTGGTTGTCTTTAATTTCCCTGTCTTTCCATATAGCTCTTGCTAAGACTTCGAGCACAATATTGAATAGGAGTAATGACAAAGGGCATTCTTGTCTATTTCCTGTTCACAGAGGGAAGGCTTTTAGTTTCTCTCCATTGAGAGTGATGTAGTCTGTTGCTTTTGTATATATGCTCTTGATTATGTTGAGGAATTTCCCTTCAATTCCTACTTTATTCGGGGTTTTTATCAGGAATGGATGTTGGATTTTGTCAAATGCCTTTTCTACATCAATCCATATGATCATGTGTTTCTTTTCTTTTTCTTATTTATATGGTGGATTATGTTGATTGTTTTTCTAATGTTGAATCCTCCTTGCATCCCTGATATAAATCCAACTTGATCATGATGTTTTATTTTTTTGTTGTGCTGCTGGATTCTGCTGTAGGATTTTGTTGAGAATTTTTTTTTTTTCAGTGTTTCCTTTTTTTTTTTTAAGCTTTCATTGTGAATCGTGTGGGTTTCCATGGGAGGACATCAGTTTTACATTCATTCTATCGTATTTCATTTCAATGATTACAATCCCCTCCATGCATCATCAAATAACCAAAGGTACAACCCATAGGCCTGTCCCCCACGACCATCAACACACAGCCCCTCTCCCTGAGTCCAGTGTCCCCAGCCATCTGTCCATGCTATTGTCTTGACTCCATTCCTGATGTCGTTGCCTCTCTGGGTAGGGTCCCACTCTCCGCTCTTCTCACGTGATAGTCCCAGGGACCTCCGCTCCTGGGTTGCAAAATCAATCATTCCCCTCTTTTGTCAAAAAACATCTACCTGTACATTTCCAACCCTCACAGTAAATCTTGATGGCAGTTATTCACTATTGTACCACAAGAATCTTATCCACATTTCCTTTTGCCAGCCCTGTCCCAACAGATTAGAAATCATTCAGTGGAGATTCTACCTACTCCTGCTCTGTCTGGACCTAGGCTCCCTCTTGAAAGCTTGTAAGCCAGTCACTTCTTGCCTTTATAGCCTCCCCTCCCCCATTTTGAGTATCCAATGTCTAAGTTGCCCATCCCTGTCAACCCTGTATACCAAGGGGTTGGAGTGATCTTTGCTGTCAAGATTTGTTCCCTTTTTTGAACTACTACATCCATAAGTAAAGGTAAAGTTCATCAAATTGTAGCAGGCTACTCTGTTTTTTTTTCTCCTCTTCTTTCTTCTTCTAGTCAAGTTCTGGTCATCCAGCCATCGAAGCCAAAACTATCTGCAAGTATGGGTTTTCTTGTATATCTCCCCTTATTTCATATCAGCTGGTTGCTTCACTCTTATGCTCTAGTCCTCTATGGCCATGTCACAGCCTCTGGGCTCAGGAGTCCCTGGGTCTTGCCATACTGCTGGTCATCCAGGTCTCCACCCGGGTTCACATGTGTTTCTTTCACAAAGTATCTTCTGTTCTTCTAGCTGCTCCAGGCTAGTCTACTCATCACTTCCAGTGGAAGTTTCCCACCTCAGACCATTCTGGGTGGGGTTCTGGATTCCACCAGTAATTATGTGGGACTTTCATGCTTAAATGGATGTCTGTTGCTGTTTATTAAGCTTACTGGGTGTCTCTTGGTGGATGTGATCAGGAGATAGGATTCCCTTTTCGCACGTAATGCTTAGCAGATGTTATTGACTCTTGTCTCAATGGTGGAATATTATGGGGTATTCTTGTAGTGTGGCTATATGGCCATGATTGCTGTCTCTTCCTGGGTAATGTGGGAGAAATAGCTCCCACCTCCAGCACAAATGTGTGATCAAAAGGACCAAAAGCAGAAGCAATATAAAAGCAAAGACAAAGACCACCACTTTGAAACAAAATAACACTGTGGCCGACTTGCCAGTTCCCTTGTTACACAGGCAGTATGTGTGTACCATAGAAACCTCCAGCAGTGGGTGGGATGTCCACTTGCTCAGTCCCCTCCTCTAGTCAACACTGTAGAGGTGCACAGATAGATATTAAGAAGTTAATGGGAGAAAGATTGTCTACTATTTTTGTCTCTGAAGGTCAATTAGTTATCTGCATGTGCATAGCATAATTTTTTTTTTTTAATTTATTAAATGTTTTTATTTTGGATTGAGTGAAATTTTACAGGGCACATCATCAGCTTCACATTCAACCATTCATATAGCTTGTTTCATTACATTGATTA
>NW_006408542.1:1650263-1676000 GCF_000296735.1 Chrysochloris asiatica | reverse complement strand
CTAGAAAGCAATGGATTTCTTGCTTCTGCCACAAATTCCCCCAGTTGTGAGCCTTCCAACCTTCTAAGTATTCCTTTATATGTGGTTCAGAGTTCTGGGACCATCCCTTGAAACTGCTTGGTCGGGTTTTCTGTGTTGTTGTTGGCAGAGCTCTCTGCTATACGTCCACCCGATCTGCCACCTTGTTTGTTCTCCCCAGAGCATAATTTTTGAAACAGTTGCATCCTTTTATGTTGGGATTCTACTGATTGTTCATATGGTTTGTCTGTCAGGTCATATCTGCTTTTTTCTTGCTTGAAAAGCCAGAGTAAAAGGTCCTGAACAAGTTAACTGTAGGTCTGGGACCCAGAGGCAGAAAATCATAAGCAGTAGCCAAAGAATTTGCCCTTGGGAACCAATGGGGCTCTTTCTCTCTGTGCCTTGGGAAACTGTAGGCTCAATACTGTACTTTTTTGTGGGTGCACATCCACCTGCCTGAAGGTGTCTGGGCTGGGCAAAGAAGATGTGACAGGGAAGAAGAGGAAAGAATGTGTAGGATCTCCCCTCACCTCCTTTTGCAAATGTCACTACACCACTTTCAGTGCTGGTTCACTGTGCCCTTCTGGCTGTAGCTCCGCCCTGTGAACTCTGCCCTGCCATGGTGGTCACAGAGGGAGTCCTGTGTCTTGACTGTTTCCTAAATTGCATTATTTATCTTTATACTTTGATTTTTCCACCAGCGGGTGCAGGAAAGTGACGCCCTGCACCTTATGCTAGATCCAGAGCTTTGGTGCTATTCCGTTAAAGCAGCTTCTTGGGGTTTTCAACCTCTCCCCCATGGTGCCTGTCCTACCTCACTCTGTTCGGCCGCCACCAAAACCGGAAATCCCTTGTTGAGAAATTTTGCATCTATGTTCATGAGGGATATTGGTCTATAATCTTCTTTTTTATTGACTTCTTTTTCGGGTTTTGGTATGATGGTTATGCTTGCTTCATAAAAGTATTAGGGTGTTTTCCATCCTCCTCTATATTCTGGAATAATTTGAGTATAATTGGTGACAGCTCATCCCTGAATGTTTGGTAGAACTCACCAGTGAAGCCATCTATCTGGGCCTGGACTTAGTTTGGTTGGGAGTTTTTTGATGACCTGATCAAGATCTTTTGTTATCAGTCTGTTCAGGTTTTCTGCTTCACTCTGTGTAGGTTTTGGTAGATTGTGTTTTTCTAAAAATGTATCCATCTCTTTTAAGTTTTCAAATTTGTTAGAGTACAACTTTTCATAGTATTCTGCTTTATCCTTTTGATTTCCTTTGGTTCCATTGTGATATTGCCCGTATGGTTTCTAATGCATGTTATTTGTGTCTTCTCCCTCTTTTCTTTTCTTAGGTTTGCCAGTGGTCTGTCAAATTTGTTAATCCTTTCAAGGAAACAACTTCTTGGCCTGTTGACTTTTTCTATAGTTTTCTATCTCATTTATTTTTTCTCTAATCTTTATTTTTTCTTTTCTTTTGGTGACGGTAGGTTCCTTCTGTTGATCTGTTTCTAATTGTTGTAGATGCTGTGTTAATGTGTTAATTTTGGTTCTTTCCACTTTCTTGATGTGTGCATTTATTGCAATAATTGTTATCTCAGCACTGCTTTTGCTGTGACCCAAAGATTTTGGTATGTTGTGTATTCGTTCTCATTTGTTTCTAGGAACTTTGTGACTTCACATTTTATTTCTTCTACTACCCAGTCGCTTTTCATCAGGGTGTTATTCAATTTCCATGTATTTGACATTATTTACTTGGTCTTTCTATTGCTGATTTCTAATTTGATAGCATTGTGCTCTGAGAAGATGTTTGTAATATTTTGATATTTATAAATTTTGAAGTTTTGTTTTTTGGCCTAACGCATGGTCTATTATAGAGAATGTTGCATGTGCACTGCAAAAGAATGTGTATTGTGCTGTTGTTGGGTTGAATGCTCTGTACACATCTATGAAGTTCAGTTGGTTGATTGTGTTGTTTAGTTCTTCTGTGTCTTTGTCAAGTTTCTTTCTGGTTGTTCTATCCATTTTTGAAAGCGATGTATTAAAATCGCCCACTATTATTGTAGATTTGTCTGTTTCTTTTTTCAAATCTATTAGAATTTGCTTTATATATTTTGGAGCTTTACCTTGGGAGCAAAGATACTTATTATGGTTATGTCATCTTGTTCAATTGTCCCTTTAATCATGAGATAATGGCCATCTTTATCTATTATGCTGGCTTTTGCCTTAAAGTTTATTTGATCAGAGATTAGTACTGCCACTCCTGTTCATTTTTAATTGCAATTAGCTTGGTATATTTTCCCCATCCTTTGACTTTTAATCTGTTTTTGTCTCTATGTGTAAGATGTGTCTCTGGCATACAGGCTATTGAAGGACCTTGTTTACTTATCCATTCTTCCACCCTCCAGCTTTTAACTGGTGCATTTAATCCAGTTACATTCAATGTAATTATTGATTTGTTGTTGTTGTTTTTACGTGTTGTCGAGTCTGTTCTGACCCATAGTGACCCAGAACAGGGTTTCCGAGGCTGTAATCTTTATAGGAGCAGAGAGCCTCATCTTTCTCCTGCAGAGCAGCTGGTAGTTTCGAACTGCTGAACTTGTGGTTCACAGTCTGATTCACAACCATGTTGTTGTTGTTGTTGTTGTTGTTAAGTGCTGTTGAGTCAATTCCAACCCATAGAGACCCTGTATAGAGTTTCCAAGGAGCAGCTGGTGAGCTTGAACCACTGACCTTGCAGTTCAAATGGCTTTATAGTCTGGTGCATTAATTCACAGAGCCACACCAAGACTCTGTTTTGTAACCATAGTTATGGAGTAATTGCTGCCATCATATTCATTTTTTTATGTGGTGTTACTTTCTTATTCTGCTTGTCTTCATGTGCTGAGTTCATGCTTTTTATGTTCTTTCTTGTGAGTTTCCTCATGATTTTAATGTTTCCATGTTCTTCTTGGTTTTTCATTTTCTTGGTATGTTGTGAAGTGTTAATATTCTTTGAGGTTACCTTGTATCCATCAACTTTCCCCTCCATTTAGTGCAGTCTATTTTTTCCTGTAATCTACCTGATCTTCTCACCATCTGGATCTCTCTTCCTACATGTTTACCTTCTTTCACCTTGTATTGTTTTGATCATAGACTGACTTCCCAGATTCTCTGAGGTTGTTCTTATAGTTATGTTCTGTTATTAACTTTTCCACCTGTCAATTTAGTTCTGGGAGGTGCTGCCATATATGTCAATCTCTAGTGTTTGTCTTGTTCTTGTTGGTTCTCAGTCCACAGAACTCCCTTTAGGATGTTTTGTAGTGCAGAGTTGGCTTTGGCAAATTCCCTTAGCTTCTGTTTATCCTGGAATGTTTTATTATATCATCATATTTGATTGATAGCTTTACTGGATAAAGGATTCTTGGTTGGCAGGTTTTTTTTTTTTTTTTTTTTTTTTTTTTTTTTTTTCAGGGTTTTATATATCTCTCCCCATTGCCTTTTTTTGTCTGCATGGATTTTGCTGAGAGATCTGAGCTTAATCTGACTTGCTTGCCTTTGTATGTAACACTTCTTTTTTCCCTAGCTGCTTTCAGGAGTGGCTCCTTATCTTTGATTTTGGAGAGCTTGATGATGATATGTGTTGCTGATTTTCTCTTGGGGTCTATCCTTCCTAAGGTTCGTTGATTTTCTTGAATGCTTATCTTTTTGATTTTTAGGATGTTAGAGAAATTTTCTTCCAGAAGCTCCTTAACTATCTCCTCTGTGGGCTTGGGTGATTCTGCCTGTTCTGGAATGCCAATAATTCTTAAATTATTCCTCTTCATGTTGTCCAAGGTGAATCTTAGACCTTCTTCAGATTTTTTTATCCTTTATTCTGCTTGCTTTTCTATCTTAGTGATATTGAAAGATTTGTCTTCCAGCTCACTAGTTCTTCCTTCCATCTCTTTAATTCTACTCCTTTGCCCTTTCAGTGTGTTTTCTATTTCTGATATTCTATTATTGATCATTTGGACCTCTTTCTGTAGGTTTTGAATTGTTTCCAATGCTGTATCTATCTTATTTGATTGTTCTGTAGTACTTTCCTGACTTCTTCCTTATTTTTTTCAACTCCATTGTAAAGCATTTTGAAACATTTTATTATAATTTTTTTCTGAATTTCTTCTTAGGCATTTCCAAGGCCTGCCCTCCTTCCAGAATGTAGTCCAGGTCTACCTCTAGGTCATTTGTCTCAGACATTTTATCTTGTTTCTGGACATGTGCTGATATAGTTATCTGCTTTTGCTTCTTGGACGTGTTTAGTGTTTATCTGTGGCCTTAATACTTAATTGAGTGCATGTTTTGATTTTTTTATTCTTTCTGATTGCCTCCATGTAGATGTGATATCAGGAGGTGAGCTTCCTTTTCACTCTTTTTTATTGGTTAACTCAGAGTAACTTTCACAGGTGTTGTCTGCCTCCCTGATTTATGGCAGTTGGTATTGATTCTTGCCTGGATTGTGGGGTTTTATAGGGTGTGGTTGTAGCTTGACTATCTGGCAGCAATTGTTGTGTCTTCTTGAGTAATATATATATAGAGAGAAAGAGTACCTAAAGGTAAAAGGGGGAACAACAACAAAAAAAAACCAACAATAACAGCAAAAAACAAGAAAAAAACAAACAGATTGGATTTTGTAGTCTATAATCGCAGAAAAGGGAGAGGAGAGAGAGAAGAAAATAAAACAAAAATCTGTAACGTAATATGAGTATGACTTTAATACCCTCTTTCATCTTCTTGTGTTCAAGGCTGCCAGATAAATTTCAAGTGCTACTGTTGATTGTTATGCTGTACCTCAGGATTTAATTTTTGGCCTGTTTTGTTTTTAACCTCTCTCCCTCTCCATACCTCATTCTGGCCTTTTCCCTATTAATGAACAGTTCAGGGCTGGCTGTGACCAGTTTGCACTGCTGATTTTAAGAGGTGACTGTCTCTTTAAATACTGAGAGGATCTGTGCACATGCATGGTTAAGAACCCTCCAGTGATGGGGGTAGAGGGTGTCTATTCACCCAGGCACCCCCTCTAGTCACCAGAATGGAACTGCACAGACAACTAGAGGCCAATGAACAGATACCAAAAAAAAAAAAAAAAAATTAGAATAAACCAAACCAAACAAAGAATATTGTCCACCTTTGCTCCAAGGTTCCCACAGGTGTTAGTCCATGATGGGTCTGCTTGCTCCCCCACTTGGTATTGCCATTTGGTCTCGGCCAAGTTGTCAGCTCCAGACCGCTGAGCTAAAGTATGAGATTTCTTACTTCTGCTACAGGTTCCACTAGCTATAAGCCTTCAAACTTTAAAAAATATTCCTACCTATGTGGTTCAGAGTTTTGGAGCTCTTCTCTGAACCCACTTTACCTGGTATTCTGTGTTCTTGCTGACGGAGATCTTCACTGTACCTCAGTCCTATCCGTCATCAAGCCTTACCTCCCAAGTAATGTTTTCATAGCGAACTGTATGCCTATTTTTGTAATACCATTTACTTTCTCTAGAAGGGAGAAACTTAGATTTTATACAGTCTTCTAATTTACAAAAGATTGGGGTCTATGACAGTTTTCTAGGACTTCTATAATAAAATATCACAAAGTTGTTGCTATTGTTGTTAAGTGCCATTGAGTCAGTTCTGACTCATAGTGACCTTGTAAAGGGTTTCCAAGGAGCAACTCGTGGGTTTGAACTGGCTACCTTGCTGTTAGTAGTCCAGTGTTTATCCTACAGTGCCACGCCACAAAGCAGTTGTGTTAAACAATAGAGATTTATTCTCTAATCATTCTAGAGAATATAAGTTCATCATATCAACATGTCCACAGGATTGTGGTCCCTACAAAATATTTAGGGGAATAGTCTTTTATTTTCAGTATCTAGTAGCCCCAGTATCCTTGCATTTTATTTATTCTATCTGTATGCTAAACAAGTAGTCTAAGAAACTGGATTATATGAAGAAGAATATGGCATCAGGCTTGTAGGAAGACTCATTAACAAACTAAGATATAGATGATACAACCTTGCCTGCTGGAAGCAAAGAGAAATTAAAATACTTTCTGATGATCAAAGACTACAGCCTGCAGTATGGATTGCTCCTAAATGTAAACAAACATCCTCACAACTGGACCAATAAATAACTTCATGATAATGGAAAATAGACTAAAGTTGTCAAAAGCTTCATTTTTCTTGGATCTTCAATCAATGATCATGGTAGTAACAGTAAAGTAATCATATAGTATATTATAATGGGTAAATCTGCTGCAAAACACTTCTTAAAGTTTTAAAGAGCAAAGATGTCACTTTGAGGACTAAGGTGCACCTAACCCAAGTCAGGACTCTTGGTGTGATGCTGAAGGATAAGCACTGGACTCTGAACCACAGAGTCAGTGACTCAAACCCAAGTGGCACTCCTTGGAAACCCTATTCAGCATTGCTATGACTGCATTTAATAATAACAACAGAGTTCTGCTGTGGTGCTGTGGAATAACGTACTACATGGCAAGGTTGGTTTGAGCCACAAGATCAGCAGTTCAAACTTAACAGCCAACCCTTGGAAACCCTTTACAAGGTTATTAAGAATAAGAATGGACTCGACAGTACCTAACAGCAACAAGACACCCAAGTCATGGAGTCCTGGTAACCTCACTGAACTGATAACCTAACCTCAAGGTTATTGGTTCAAGTCCACCAGCTTATTTATGGTCACTATGAATAGGAACTGACTCAACAGCACTAAACAACAACAACATCCAAGTTATGGTATTTTCAATTGCTTCATATGCATATGAACGTGGGACAATGAATAAAGTGAATTATGGTGTTTTTACAAAGAATATTGAAAGTTCCATGAATTGCCAGAAGAACAAATAAACAAATGTCTTAGAAGAAATACAAGTAGAATGGTGAGATTTTGGACATGTGGTCATGAGGGAGCAGTCCCTGGATATGGACATCATGCTTGTTAAAGTGGAGGGTCTGCAGAACAGAGGAAGCCCTTCAAGAAGATGGATTAACACAGTGACTGTAATAATGAGTTCAAACGTAGCAACAGTTTGAGGATGGCAATGAACTGGGCAGTGCTTACCATCTGTAGTGCATAGTGTAATTATGAGTTGGAGCTGACTTGATGGCACCTAACAACAACAACCTAACAGTAATACCAGGTATTCCTTGCTTTGCAGCTGCAACCAACATAACTCCAGTCTCTGTCTCTGTCTTCATATAGCTGTCTTCCTTCCACTTATGTGCATCTGATTATCTCCTCTCTTTTATATGGACACCACTCATATTAGGACCCATTCTCTTCCACTATTACTTCATATTAACTGATTAGATCTTTAAAAACATTACTTTCAAAAAAGAACATATTCATATTTTCAGGGGAGACTATTCAATTCATAGCAGCAACTTTACTATTATTTTTTATCTAATTTGTAAAACATGGTATGGGCCAAACACACATCAGTGGATGTGCTTTAAAATATAGGCAGTTGTTTATGGGCTCAAATCAACCCAACTTTCTCACCATAACTTTTGTGTATGCAATGGAGATTGTGTGCTGTTGAGTAGGTTCCACTCATATTTACCCTGTATAGGGTTTCCAAGACTGTAAATTTTTACAGGAGCACAAAGCTTCAACTTTCTGCTGTAGATTTGAACTGCTGACCTTTTTGATAGAAGCCCAACTCGTAACCCAGGACTCCTCAGTGTATGGAGTAGGGCCTTGATATTATTCTTACTGTCTCAACATTACAAATAGGCATATGAGCTTTTTAATGGATGCCAACATTGAATGGATTGGAAAATTAAAAATTTTACTTGGAGATCAAAGTAGCATTGTCTGGATTCCATAGGACACCATCCCAGAGGGATCTTTGGGTATAGTGAACTATTTCTTTGTACATTTTCTTGGGCTAGAAAGTAAAAAAATGCATAAAGCAAGAGGAAGGAAAACCCTTCTTCCAGACCTGACAGTCCATGATTTCCTTTTACCAGGCTGCGTCTAAGTAAAGTAACATTTGTTTGTTCTTATAGTAACAGCCCATCTGCCTCCATTTTTCCTGCAGGTCTTTCTTTCAAGAGGTATCTTTTATTCTTCTAGCCGCTTCAGGCTGGTCTGCTCATCCTTTCAAGTGGAGATTTCTCATCTCTGGAGATCTGGATGTGGTTCTGGTTTCTACCTATAGTTTTATATATTGCAAAGGCTCCGCAAGAAGCCTCATTCACTGGGCACGCTGTAGCCCCAATTTAGGTATTCCAATCAGTCATAGGCAGAAGACGGACTTACAAGCCTTCTAGTGTGGTGTTTCTGACTATTCCTTTCTCTCCATCTCTCGTGTCTACTCTATATTATAATGCAAGGGAAACCAAGATTAAAACAAACAAACAAACAAAAAACAGTCAAGCATCTTAACATGATTCCCATCCCATTCCAACCATGACTCAATCCCTGTATCTCAGAGTCCTGCCATTCTAAGGCTGTGCATATATCATCCTTTATCTCTGTCCCTTTTAGCCCTTTTGAACATGCCCAATTGTTCTCCCATCTGCCACGTTTCTCCACTTTCCTCACCCTCCCTGTATATTGCCCCCTCCCTAGCACCCAAGCTCTCCTGTGTCCAATCCCCACCCTGCGTTCCACCCTCCTCCTTTTCCCCCACCCATCGCCAACTTCCCAACAACCAACAAAGACTTCCCCCTACCCCCTTTTAGTATAATTTCTTTTTCTTAGTCTTCCCTAGAAAACATCAAGGCAAGTGGCCAGGTCCTCTCAACGCAAACCCCCTTCCAAGACTAAGACTCAACGGAAATTCATGCTCTGATTGGTGACCACACACATCACTGATGGGGGGAAGTGGGGGTAAAAGCAGCAATGAAATGGCAAGCTAAGCCCTACAATGTTCAGTGGACTTCTGTGGACCCAGTTGGGGACATGGTTGGCAAGCAGTGTGAAGAGGCCTGGGGACTCTTGGGCCCAGAGACAGTGGTGTGGCCACGGAGGACTCGAGAGGAGAGTGGAGCTACCGGCTGATGGGAAGAGAGGATATATGCACAGGAGCACACACACTTGCAGATGATACCCACGTAACCTGGACTGGATGAGTGGATGATTGGAGCTCAACCAGGAGAGGAAAGAAAAGGGGGGATAAAAAAAAGAGTGAGCTGATACAGTCTGATGAACTTGAACTATACCTATGGAGCAGCAACTCAAAAGAGGGAACAAATCCTCACAGCAAGAAACATTCACACCCCCCCACACACAGAGTAGACAGAGAAGGGCAGCTTGGACATTGATTGGATACTCAAATGAGGAGGGGGACTACAAAGGCAAGAAGTGATTGACTTACAAGCTTTTAAGAGGGCACCTAGTGCTAGGGAGCATGGCGGAAGGCAGAATCTCTAGTAGGTACTATTCAATCTGTCTGGGCGGAGCTGATGAAAGGAGATCCAGATGGGTAACTCGTGATACTGTAGTGAATAATGCTTATCAGGTCAGATTATGAGGGTTGGAAATGCAAAGGTAGAAGTTTTGTAACAAGGAAGGGAGTGATTGATTCTCCAGAATAGGAACAGAGGCCTCTGGGACCATCAAAGGAGAAGAGCCGAGAGCGGGACCCTACCCAGAGAAACAGAGATGCCTGAGATGGAGACAGAGATGATGACGTGGAGTGATGAAACAACTGGGGATTTTGGACCCAGAGAGAGAAAGGGACTGTGGGCTGAAAACTGGGGGGAGGAGGGGGAAGGGTAGGGAGCGGGTTTCTGGGATATACCCTTTGAGTGGTTGAGGATGCATGGAGGGGATTAGAACCATGGCAGTGAGATGATATATGATGGAATGAATGTAAAACTAAAGTTCTCCCATGTAAACTATCATATAATTCACAATAAAGCATTAAAAAAAAAAAGAAAGTAACATTTGTTAAACTCTTTACAGTATTAGTTGGGCATTGGAGTCCTGGTGTGAAGCTGTAGTATAAGCATTGGACTGCTAACCACAAGGCTGGCAGTTCAAGCTCACCAGTTGCTCCCTGGAAACCCTATACAAGGTCACTGAGTTGGATCTGACTTGGCAGCACTTAATAACAACAACAGTTAGGCCTTGCTTGGGGTTCCAATAGTCATAGTCACACTTCAAACCAAGGTGCTGATGATTGATATTCTTTCTATGTTTAGGAAGGTAAATGCTGAAGGTACAGTTTCAGAGCCAGATAACTGTGGTGCTCTGACTCCACAAGCAGATTAAAGAAGAAAGCTTGTCAGTGTTGCAGACAAGTGACTCACCTTCAATGCAATGCAAGTTTATGAAGCCCACAGTTCTTTATGACTTAAAATAATAATAATTTAAATCAGTTAAATCCCAGGTCTTTGATGATTCCTTTATCACAGAGGGAGCCTCTTAGATAATTGAAAAGGGATGAGTCATAATAAGTTTCCACTGATGCATGTTGTCTCTTATCACTAATTTCACTGGTATCCTATAGGGACCATAAAGAGCCTCTCATCTTGCTGATTTGATGGCATTAAAAGGCCTTTATCTGACACCTAGTGCTTGATTCTGCCCTTTCTGAACTGTATGGGCTTGCCTAGAGACAGAAAGGAGAAGGGCTTTGTTCCCTGGTCCCACTTTCCTACAAAGCTTTAATCCAGTCCATTTTATTCCTGATGGATTAGAGAATACCCAGGCACCATGCACTGTCATTATTTCTCCAGACATTTGTCCCATATTTGCACCTGCTCCCAGTTGCTATTCCATTGAGACTGTGCGAAAACTGAGATAAACATGGTGCATTTCCACATTTACTGAGAAAGGGTCTCTTTGTTCTTGAAATATTATTTATTCCATCATTAGTTCACCTACTGTTGAATCATAAACAGAGTTTTTCAATTTGATCCCACAGGCAATTGAGAAATGTCTGTTGAAAAATACTGTAAGCAACATAGGAATTTTCTTCCAATTTTTGCATCCCCAGATTTTAAAGTGCCTAATGACTATAAAGTGCTTAATAATAATAAATGTTTGCTGAACTACATCAAAATTGTAAACAGTTGACATGCCAGAAATATTTGTATACATTTATGACTTTTAAAGATATGCTTGTGTTTTAATAACTATGTGGATTTGGGGGAATCTAGGACACTGATGAATTAATATAATACAAATCCTATACATGTTATAAGGTAGCTTGGTAGGTGCCTTGGAGATAGTTCTTACTCATAGCAACATTATGTATTAACCAAACAAAACATTGACTAGTTCTGTGGCATCTTCACAATCTTGCTGTTTGAGCCCATTGCTAAAACATCTGAGATGTTCCTGATTTTCAGTGACTCCCTATTTTATCAAGCTTGGTGTCATTATCCAGTAATCAGACTCTCCTGATGATATGTTTAAAGCAGTTTGTATCCTTTCTCCTAAAGAGCATTCTTTGAATTCATGGAGCCTTGTTTTTGCCAATACCTTCACGGCTGCTTGGATTTCTTTCTTCAGTACCATTGGTTCTTTGTCATATGCTAGCTCCTGAAATGACTGAATGTTGACCATTTCTTTTTAAAAGGTTAACAGTTAACTATGTTATTATTATTATTTTTTTTGTATTTTCTTTTGATGCTTCCCATGTAATCCATTCTCCCCCTCCCCATTGAATCTGTCATTATTGCACTTCAAGGCTTGAATTTTTTCTTCAGTTCTTTCCCCTTAAGAAATGTTTATAAATGTTCTTCCCTTTTGCCTTTCTAATTCAAGTTTTTGTACATTTTATTATAATACTTTTTCTTCTTAAGTCACCCTTGAAATCTGCTCAGTTATTTTACTTCATGGTTTCTTCTGTTGCCTTTAGCTACACTGTACTCAAGAAAGAAAAAAAAAAAAAATCAGTCTTTTCTGATGGACATTTTGGTCTTTCATGTTTGTTAATGATCTCTTACTTTTTTCTTGTATGATATCCTTAATGTCATTCCACAACTCTTCTGGTCTTCAGTTATCAACTTGAAGTTATATATGAACAATTGGTGGTCTCTTCAATAGTAAATCCCAGACTTGCTTGTTTCCCCTTTTTAAAAAAAGTCTTTTATTGTGGCCCGGCTTTATTTTGATGGGTAATATTGAGCTTCTCTATAATCTCTTTCCACAAATATAATCAATTAGGTTCCTGTATAAACCATCCAGTGAGGTCCCAGTGAGTAGTTATTGTTTCTGTTGTTGAAAAAACAAGTATTTCTCTAATAAATAAGTCATTAGTCTTACAGAAGTCTATCATTTAATATCTGGCTTTTTTTTTCTGCCACCGTGACCATATTTTCCAACTACTGATTCTTCTGTTTCCAGTTTTCACATTCCCCACCAGCAATTATCAATACATTTTTCTGGTACATTTGCTCAATTTCAGAATACAGAAGCTCATAAAAATATTCAATTTTTTCATCTTTGGTGTTCATGATTTATGCATATATTTGAATAATAATTATTCTAATTGGGCTTCTCTACTGGCATATGGATTAACCTATCCTTGACAGCACTCTATTTCAGAGTAGATACTGAGATGCACTATTTGATGAAGGATTTGTTGTTCCCAGCATAGTGTTAGTTGCTGTGGAACTGATTCCCACTCGTCAATCCCACGTATACAGAGTAGAACTGCTTCATAAGATTTTAAAGGTGTTACCTTTGAGAATCAGAATATCAGGCCTGCTTTCCAATGTGCCTCTGGGTTTGAAACACAGCTAGTAGTTGTGTACGTAACTGTTTGTGTCACCAAGGATTCATAGCATAATAAATCAGATGACTTTCAGATCCAAAGTGGCCAACACCAGTACATTTAAGCTCACTACTGCCTATAATATTGATCTTCAAGTGTTCTTTTTCATTTTTGACAACTTACAATTTTCTTTGATTCATAATTCATCAATTTGTACAATTTCTATTCCAATGATTAATGCCTATTTATGGCTGTTGTTTCTCATTTTGAGTTTTGCCACATCAACAAATGAAGGTCCAGAGGACTTTAATACATCCAGATAATTAAAATAGACTGTACTCTGAGAAAGCAACTATTCTCTACATGTATTCTAAGTGCCTTCCAACCTGTGGGGCCCATCTTCCAGCAGTATATTGGACAATGTTTTGTTGTTATCCATTAGATTTCAGTGACTCACTTTCAGAAACAGATCACCTGATCCTTTTCCTAATGTATCTTAGTCTGTAAGCTCTGCTGAAACCTGTCTACCTTGTGTGTGTGTGACCCACTGGTATTTTAGCTATTGATGGCACAACATCATAGCAATATGCAAACCATAGCAGCATGACAACTCACTGATGGGTGGTGGTCAGGGTAGGTACAAGGTGTCAAAGACATTGCTGAATTAAGAAGCGTGCTCTTTTAGACTCTCAGTTGATCTTCACTTTTTCCAGCACAAGGGCAAATAGCACATTTGTTTTATTATGAAGTAAATTGTGATAATGAAAGAGTGGCACTATGCCAAGCTATGTGGAAAGCTGAGACAAATGGGAAAAAAATCAGTCATACAGATCCTGATTTTGTTAAAAATGTCAACATTTTGTTAATAATTTTTGTATTCATTATTTTTAAAATATTTAATTAAAATGTTATTTATCTTGATTACTGCGCTTTTTGATTCCCCCTTAAATTTTGTGTCTAACTCTCCTCACGCGATTCTTATCTTATATATAACAGAAGAAATGCATATTTTCTAGGTGGTATGAGCTCTGGTAGTGTAGTGGTTACGAATTGGGCTGCAAAACATAAGGTCAGTGGTTTGAAACTACCAGCCGCTCCACCAGAGAAAGATGAGGCTTTTTACTCCCATAAAGATTTACACCCTCGGAAACCCTGTACAGGGTCGCTATGGGTCGGAACCGACTGGATGGCACTTAACAACAACAACATTATTTAGAAAAATGTTAATGTCACATTCTAATGTGATATTGAATCATTAAGAAAAAAATTAATGTCTTATTTTTAGTGAAGGATAAAAGTGTATCATATTTTAGAAATATTTCTATCAGATATAATTAAAACTATTAAGAGCATGTAAGTTTGAAATGCTTTCAGTTATAAGGAATGACATATTCAACTTAGTGGCTTAAAAATGATGGAGTTTTTTCTTCATATAACAAGTGGGTTGGAGGTAGATAGCTCTGAGATTGCTTCTTAATGACTGTTGCTTCATAACTGCAGATTCTAGTAATCACATGCCTTTCAGTGCAATAAAAGGATGAAAGAAACTTGTTAATATTTGACACCCTATCAGAGGTGCCGATGCTTTCTCTGAGACCACTAGCAGATCTTACTTAGCTTGTGTACCATTTTAGAATAATATGAACCAACCCTCACCCCTAAAAAGTCTGAGGAAGCTACACTTTCATGTGGACCTAGTCATACTTCTCTTCTGAATCAAATCAGGGTGTTGATACTAGGTTAAGAAGGAAGTATATACTTGACTGGCAGTTATGAGCATCTATGGTAGGACACTGACATGGGTAAGCATTTGTAGAATGTAAGTGTGTATATGATACATTAAATGCCTGATAGTTCTTGACAGATGAGATACTGTTGTATTTGTAAACTCATCTGCAAGTATGAAATCTTTGAAATTGATTACTTTTAGTGATTTTGCTATTTTTGGAGTCTCTGTGTTATATAAATGGTCAACATGGTTGACTGTTAACTGAATCGTTGGTGGTTCAAGCCAAAGAGGCACCTCATGAGAAAGACCTGATGATCTACTTCCAAAGAAATAGTTATTAAAAACTAATGGAGCACAGTTCTACTTTGACACACATGAAGTTGGCATAAGTCAGGATCCACTTAATAGTAAGGTATAAAAATTTATTTTTTAACTTAGAAGTTAGCATCTAATGCCATCCCTCCAGCACTCTTTTTGATAGATCTTAAAACATAAATAACAACAAAGTATCAGCATCTGTTGTTTAAAGATTGACCTCTTAAAGTTGGATTTTATTCAGCTATCTAGATTTTTTGTTGTTGTTCTCATCCATCAACATTTGAGGTTAAAACTATCACCTATTAACCTTCCTTTTCCAGTAGACTCAAATATACATTATGTTGTTGACTTCGGAGTACTGTCTGATAATGTTTTAAAGCAAATTGTTGCAAGAAAACAATACAGGTATAATATATGTGTTACTCTACTGATCTTTACCCTTTAAATTGTAAATACCTCAGAATGTTCTTTAACAACTTAATTATGTGGTACTTAGCCATTTAACTAGTGGGTGACTTTCTGAAAGTCCATAGAATAGAACTATATTACTTTATGGTGCTGTAGGATAACCATTCAACTGCTAACCACAAGGTCGTTAGTTCAAACTACCAGCTACACTTCAGAAACCTATACAGGGTCCTTATGATTAACCACTCCCCTTTTTGTTACCAAACTTGTACCTTTACAGTTGTGACAATTGCAATCAGTCATGATAACAATTACTCACTATTGAATCATAGAATCTTATCCCCATCGCCTTCACCAGGGCCCTCTAGACTACATGAAAACTATTCAGTGGGGGCTCTACTTTCCTCTGCACACTCTGAAACTAAACTCCCTCTTGAAAACTTGTAAGCCAGTGACTTCATGCCTTTATTGCCCCCCACCCCATTTTAGGTAGCCAATGTCTAAGTTGTCCATCCCTATCAACCTGTTGCACAAAGGGTATAGAATTGATCGTTGATAAGAAGATTCCTTCCCTCTTAGTTGGTATTTTGAGCTACTACATCCATAAGTATAGATCAAGTTAGAATTCTTCAATTTTGTCATTATTGACTTTAGTGGTTGGTGCATAAATTTGAATAATAGTTGTATTAACAGCCTTCCTTGTAGGCATATGGATATGATCATCTCACAAACAGCATTTTACTCCAAGACAGATCTTGAAATTTATTTTTGATGATGAATGCAACACTATTCCTCTTCAATTTGTCATGTTCGCTAAGTTAATCATGTGATTGTCAGATTCAAAATCGCCAATACCATTCCATTTTAACTTACTAACATCTAGGATATCCATGTTTATGCATGCCATTTTTTTGTGTGTGTGTGTGGCAATTTCCAATTTTCCTAGATCCGTACTTCTTACAATCCATGTACTGATTATTAATGGCTGTTTACAGTGTTTCTCCTTATTTTGAGGTGTTTCCCATCAGCAAATGAGCATCCCAGTGTCTTTTCTCCATTTGCATCATCATGGTCAACTATCCTTTTTAGGGGCAGCTCTTCCCAGTCATATTTTGAGTGTCTTCCGACCTGAGGGGCTTATCTTCCAGCATTATATCTGACAATATTCTGGTGTTCTTCATATTTTACAATATCAAATGATCTGGTGCTATCTAACAGTGTTACATTGCTATTCATAAGGTTTTCAGTGACTGAATATTCAGAAGTAGTCTGTTTGCCTTTCTTTTAATTGGTATTAGTTTGGAAGCTCATCTGAAACCTGTCCAACATGGTTGACCCTGCTGCTATTTAAAATACTGATGTCATGGCTTCCGGATTCATAGCAACATGCAAGCAACCACAATATGAAAAGTGATAGATGAGTGGTAAACCTTGAACTTATCCCACCTGAATTTAAAGATCATTTCAAGAACAGATTTTATGTTCTAGACAATAATAATCAGAGACCAGAAGAATTGTGGGATGACATCAAGAACATCATACAGGAGGAAAGCAAAATGTTTTAAGAAGACAAGATAGAAAGAAAAGATGAAAAAGGGATGTCAGATAAGACTCAGAAACTTGCTTTCCAGTGTCACGATGCTAAGTCACATTGAAGCAATGTGACAGTAAAAGTTTCAAAGGGCAAGTCGAAAAGGCAATGTCGAAATATGTCAAGACATAGAGTAGAAAACCAAAAGGGAAAAACATGCTCAGCACTTCTCAGAAACTGAAAAAGAAAAAAAAAAAAAAAAAAAGTCATGCCTTTTATTCCAATATTGAACGATTCTATGGGCAAAATAGTGAATGATGCAGAAAGTATCAAAAGAAGATGGAATGAATAAACAGAGTCACTGGGTCAAAAAGAAATGGTTGATGTTCAGTCATTTCAAGAGATAGCATATTTACTTGATAAGAGTTTTCCATCTAATGTCTTTTTAATTCCTACCAAATGATTGGGTAAAACTATGCAAATAAGATGTATAGGACTTTAAGGCTGGGATTTGGTTAGTTTTCCCATTAAGTTAGGTTCAAAACGAATCATCTCAGAAGCATGTTGTTAAGAGCTATCGAGTTGGTTTCAACTCATAGCGACCCTGAAAAGGGTTTCCAAGGAGTGGCTGGTGTGTTTGAACCTCTGACCTTGTGGTCTAGTGCTTTATCCCACAGAGGGCAAAATGATGAAAACTTCTCAGATATTATTAAACATCTTAAGGTAATGAGTTGCTGGGCCTGTGGGATCAGGACCATAGTCTCAGGATAAACCATGGCAATTGGCATGACCCAGTTCACAAAGGTAATGCTCTGCGTCCTGTTTTGGTGAGTAGAGTCTATGACATAATGTCCTGCAGGTTCATCCATGTTATGTTAAAAATTCCTAAAGGATCTTCTAAGGTTAATTGCTCCATGTGCTGAAGAAAGAAAAATGATAAAATTTGAAGTTCAGTGGACCATGGAACCTATGGATGTGAGTCAGCATGACTCTGAGACCAGAAGAACTAGGTGATGCCAGACTACCACTATCAACTACTCTGGAAGGGCAAAACCCAAAAATATATTAAAAATAGACTGGGATTACTGGTTAGAAAGAAACCTAAGTAACCAGAGACTATGGCCTACAACCACCCTTCAAGTCTGGAATGGAACTTACCCTCATGGCCCAATTTTCAGCCAAATAGTAGGCATATTGGGACATGCTCCCCCTGGAAAGGTCATTCAAAATCATTTACTCAAGGACAAAGTTGGGAAGGGATGGGAAGCAGGGTGGAAGGAAAGTAAGAAACACAGGGAGGTTATGGGATACATCTTATTACATGGAGGTGAGTGCAATCATTGTAATGAAACAAAGTGTATGATTTGTTGAATATAAAACTGATTATCTTCTCTGTAAACTTTCAATTAACAATAAACATTTAAAAAAATTTGTACTATTAAAATAGATTCAAGTAGCAATGATTGACAGAGTGTCCTTTAGTTCATTTGTTGGCTTGCTTGCTTTTTTTTTTTAAGGTTAGGATTTGACTGATCTGTGTTGTAGTAGAAAAAAGGATGTGTTGCAGACTCAACAGACCTACTTTAGCCACATGACTGCTTTATCATGAACTTCAGTTTGTTGTGTCATGCTTGTAATTTTTTTTTTAGTAGAAATACCTTTCTTCAAATTGAATTTTACAGAAAACAAACAAACAAACCCTATATTTACACAGGTGAAGGAAGAACTACTCTGTTTGCAGTTAGGCAGGGGACCAGCTTAAACCCTGTACAGCAAGTTCTCCTCTTGCATCCTGTTTTAGTCTTTGGGGTTCTGGCAACATCCTTATGTCTCTGTGGAGTATACCCTTAAATACTCCTAAGGAAAAAGGAAGAATAAAGTGAAGAATAACTAAGGGATAAGTAAAAACTCATCGTATTTTTTATTTTACTTTCCTACCTTTTTTGGTTCTTTAGAAGTCCTGGGAAATTGCATTCATGCTCCATTTTAGAATTGCCTTAATTAACCTGTTTGTGAGTGTATAATTATCTTTATTTTAATTATTTTTCTCTGCATGTCACCTCCACTCACTCTCATTCATATGTAGCATGCTGCATCTGCAGTGGCAATTTTCTGTTTTTAATGTTTTAACCTCCTTTATTGTGCTTAGAGTAAAAATGTGCAGCTCAATGAATTTTTGTCACAAAGCAGACATCATGTGACCATCACCCAGGCCAAGAAGGAAATTTAGGAATAATTTATTCAACATAGGAATAAAAGGAAATTTTCTCAACCTAACGAAGAGCAAACATGTAAAATGTAAAAGTAATATAATAAAGACTGAATGCCTTCTCCCTAAGATTTAAAAAGACAGACCAATTCTAAGAAACATTATATTCAAAATTGTATCTATTGAAATAACATAATAAATAGAATTAAAGGCCTTCAGTTGAAAAGAAAAAGTAACATGTTCTTTAATCACATGTGACATGACTCTTTATGCATGAAATCCTAAGGAATTCATGAGAAAGATACTAGAGCTAATAAATTAAGTCAAGTTGCATGATACAAGAACAATAAAAGTAACAGAAGATCATTGTGCAAAAATCAACTGCATTACAGTTGTTATTGGTTAGTACTGTCAAGTTAGTTCCAACCCATAGAGACCCTGCATAAGGTTTCCCAGGAGTGACTGCTGAGCTTGAACAGCAAATCTTGTGGTTCAAACCAACTTTGCAGTCCAGTGCATTAACCCACAGCATCACAGCATTACAGCAGACTATCAAAGAGCAATTTAATATTAAAATCAAGAAAATTACATTTACAATATCATCAAAAAGTTCTCAGTAATAAATTCAACCAAAGTTTAAGATTTATTTACTGAAATATACACAATATTGCTAAAGAAAACAAAACACACGGAGACACTTCCTATTCATGAATTGGAAGACTCAAGTTAATTAAAATGATAGTTTTCCTCAAATATGAACTGATTTAATGTAATTCTTAAAAAAAATGTTTTGTGATTTGTTTTGTTGTGAAATTAACAAACTTGTTCTCAAATTTTATGGTAAATGAACAAGCACCCAAGGATAACAATAACAAAACCATTTAAAATAGAACAACAAATTTTAAAGATTTATCCTACTTGACTTCAAGCTTAATATTATTTTCTAGTGTTAAACAGAGTGAACTACAGGCATTAGGATAGCATAAAAATCAAAATCCAAAATTCTTAACTATTTAGAAAATTCTTTCTTTTGCTTTTTTTTCTCATTCTGTCTTCTTTGCTCCTTCAAATATATGTATAGTAGGCCTTATGACTATATATCATATGTGTCTTTCCGTCTCTTCTTTGTAGTGCTCTATTTCCTTTGAGACACCCTTTCTTTGGGGGGTCTGATTTATCTAGTAGTTTACCAACTATCTTATCAATGCTACCTAAAATGCTATTAAACCTATTCACTGATTCTCATTTTTTAAAATTTTATTTTACAATTCTAGAACTTTCATTTGGTCTTCTTTTAATAGGCTTTAATTTATGCTAAAACTTTCAATTTTATCTTATTTTGTGAACATAGTAAGTGTATTTCTTTCAAGTCTGTGTATGATAATTCCACTTTATAAACAAATTTCTTTTATCTACTGTTTTGTTTTTGTTCATGCTGTTTTGTGTCTTTTTTCTTATAGTTCTTGTTGTTTATCAGACACTATAGTTGAAAATTGTTTTTAGAAATAATATGTGGCCTAGGATAATGCTGTTTTATCCCAGAAAAAAGATATCCATTTGGTTTTGATAAGTACCTGAGAACACTGGCAATTTATGATCAGTTCAATCCATGTTTAGAGATTTATGTAATCTGAAACTGGCTGAGCTGTAGTCTCTGATAAGGTCAGTTCACCTTCTAATTCATGATTACTCCTACTTGTAATCCTTTTGTGCTTCTAATTCAAACTAAGTAAGCACCAAGGCCACCATTAGTAAGTTCTGCCTTTTAGCCCACCCCTAGATGTTTACCTGTGCTTTATTGATTATGCAAAGGCTTTCAATTGTGTGGATCATGATAAGCTATGGACAACATTGCGAAGTATGCGTATTCCAGAACACTTAATTGTACTCGTGAGGAATCTGTACCTGGATCAAGCAGAAGTTGTTTGAACAGAACATGGGCACACTGAATGTTTTAAAATTAAGAATGGTGTGCGAAAAGGTTGTATTCTTTCACCATACTGAGCAAATAATACAAAAGGCTGGGTTCTGTGAAGAAAAGTGTGGCATCAGAATTGGAGGATGACTCATTAACAACCTGCAATATGCAGATGATGCAACCTTGCTTGCTGAAAGTGAAGAGGACTGAAGACATCTACTGATGAAGATCAAAGAGCACAGCCTTCCATATGGATTGCATCTCAATGTAAAGAAAACAAAAATCCTCACCACTGGACCAATAAACAAGATTCTTATCAATGGAGAAAAGATTGAAGTTGTCAAGGACTTCATTCTTTTATCAACTATCAACACTCATGGAAGCAGCAGTCAAGAGATCAGACGACGTATTGCATTAGGCAAATCTGCTGCACAAGGCCTTTTTAAAGTGTTGAATAGCAAAGATGTCAGCTTGAGGACTAAGGTGCATCTGACCCAAACCATGGTATTTTCAATAACCTCATATGCATGCGAAAGCTGGACAGTGAATAAGGAAGACCATAGAAGAATTTATGCCTTTTAGTTATGGTGTTGGAGGAGAATACTAAAAGTGTCATGGGCTGCGAAAAGAACCAATAGATCTGTTTTGGAAGAAGTACAGCCAGAGTGCTCCTTGGAGGCCAAGCTGACCAAACTTCGCCTGTCATACTTTGGACATATTGTCAGGAGGCAACAGTCACTGGAGAAGGATATAATGTTTGATAAGATGGAGGGTCAGAGAAAAAGAGGAAGACCCCCAACAAGATGGATTGGCCAAGTGGCAGCATCGATGGACTCAAGTGTGAAAACAGTAATGAGCTTGGCCCAGGATTGGACATGGTTTCGTTCTTCTGTGCATAAGGTCGCTATGAGTCAGTGCCAACTCAATGGCACCTAACAACAACAACAACAACAAGATGTTCCAAAATACTTCTCAACTCCTTAGTCATTGTGGTACAGGGAATTGTTTAATATGTCTCTTCTTTTAATATGTCTTAGTTTTTGTGTTGTTATTATTGTTACTAAGCGCCATTGAATTAATTCTGACTCACAGAGACCCTGTATAGGGATTCCAAAGAGTGACCAGTGAGTTTGAACCACCAACTTTATGGTTAGCCATCCAGTGCTGATCCTACAGTGCTACACCAAGACTCCCTTCAAATAGGGTGTATGAAACTCTCATATAGGGTTGTTTTCATTTTGCTGTCCTGGTAGGTTTAAAACTAGCCATCTCAGAAGCAGAAACAGGGGAACTCATGACCATTAAACAGGAAGAGCCACAGCAGAGTGTCTTTTGGACCCCAGGATCCTGTGTGAAGAAGTCGTGTTGGCAGCAAGAACATAACACCAAGCAGAGCGGTGGGAATCCTGGCTCATGGGAAAAGTTAGGCTGAGTGCTTTTGGGCAGGAGGCTGATTTACAGAATGGGAGTCCCTTTGGATACCTATCAATAACAGTAAACGAGCTTTGTAAAACTTGCCCAAGCAGGACAGACACCTTTGTAAAACTTGCCAAGCAGGCTGTGTGGTTGAGTAGATGAAAGCTAGAGTCATACCTTTGAGAAAGGCTAAGAAGAGGCACTCCTGACCTGAAGGAGTGTATTCTGATCATGAATTGTACCCTGTTAACTTTTCTAATAAACCCCATAACTGTGATTATTATCTCAAGTTATTTGTGGCTATTGCAGTGAATTATTGAATCTAGCAGAGAGTGCAATGGGAGGGAAGTTTGGTGTCAAAATCAGTAAGGAAGGTAACAAACCAGTAAGGAAGGGTGGAAAGTTGCCTTACCTCTGTCTCATAGGATTCTACCTTAGGCTAGGGATTCTATTAGTTCCCTTTTATGAAGTTAGATGGGATCAGACACTACCATGTTCTTTTTTGCTTCCATTTCTCAGGAAATGGCAAATGTTGCCAATGAAAGGAACTTGAAAAGTCGTGCCTACCTTCCTGGGCATCTGTATTTTCTCATCTTGAGTCTCATTATCTTCTTAAGTCTCTTGTTACCTAATTTTTTAAGTTATTCTAAGTGGAAGGATTGGTTTTATTACTTGGTCTTCTGTTACCAAACATAGTAATCACAGTGAATGTATGTACATAGTTTTTCCCAGATAATTTGTTTGCAGTCTCATTTCCTGTGGCTCCACAAGGGGACCACCACTCTCTGTCAGTCTGTGCTTTTGTGGTGGCTTGTGAGTTGCTGTTTTTCTGGATCTCTGCCTCGGGTATTTTAAATACCAGCAGGGTCACCCACGGTGGACAGGTTTCAGATGAGCTTCCTGATGAAGACAGACTAGGAAAGAGTGATGAACTACTTCCGAGTATTTGGTCGCTGAAAACTTTATGAATAGCAGAGAAACACTGTCAGATATAGTGCTGAAAAATGAGCCCCTCAGGTTGGAAGGCACTCAAATGCAACTGGAGAAGACCTGCCTCCTCAAAGTAGAGTGACTGTGATGACGCGAATGGAGTAAAGCCTGTGGGAGAAAAGCCCACAGGACCTTCATTTGCTGATGGGATACAACTCAAAATGAAGAGAAACAGCTGTATACATCCATTAATAATCAGAACATAGAATGTACAAAGTATGAATCTAGATAAACTGGAAATTTTCAAAAATGAAATGGAATGCATAAACATCAATATCTTAGGCTTTAGTGAGCTGAAATGGACTGGTATGGGCCATTTTGAATCTGACAACCACATGGTTTACTATGCCGGGAATGACAAATTGAAGAGGAATTGTGTTGCATTCATTGTGAAAAAGAACATATCCAGATCAGTTGTGATGTACAATGCTGCCTGTGATAGAAAAATATCCATTCACCTACAGGGGAGACCAGTTAATACCACTATTATTATTCAAATTTATTCACCAACCACTAAAGCCAGTGAGGATGAAATAGAATTCTACCAACTTCTTCAATCTGAAATTGATCAAACATGCAATCAAGATGTATTGATCATTAGTGGTGAGTGGAATGCAAAAGTTGGAAGCAAAGAGGAAGAAGGATCAGTAGTTGGAAAATATGGCCTTGGTGATCAAAATGATGCTAGAGATTGCATGATAGAATTCTGCAAAATTAATGATTTGTTCATTTCAGATACCTTCTTTAGACAGCGTAAGAGACAATTATACACATGGGCCTCACCAGATGGAATACCCAGAAATTAAATTGACTACATCTGTGGAAAGCCATGCTGGAAAAGCTCCATATCATCAGTGAAAACAAGGTCAGGGGCAGAAAGTAGAACAGACCATCAACTACTCATATGTAAATTCAAACTGAAGCTGAAGAAAATGAAAACAAGTCTACGAGAGCCAAAATATGACCTTGAATATATCTCACCTGAATGTAGAGATCATCTGAAGAGCAGATTTGATACAATAAACACTAAAGACCAAATACCAGAAGAGTTGTGGGATGACATCAGGAACATCATGCAGGAAGAAAGCAAAAAGTCATTAAGAAGACAAGAAAGAAGAAAAAGATCAAAATGGATATCAGAAGAGACACTGGAACTTGCTCTCCAGTGTAGAGATGCTAAAGCAAATTGAGGAAATGAAGAGGTACAAGAGCTGAAAAGAAAATTTCAAAGGTCAGCTTGAGAAGATAAAGTCAAATATTACAATGAAATGTGCAAAGATCTGGAGTCAGAAAACCAAAAGTCAAGAACATGCTCAGCATTTCTCAAGCTGGGGAACTGAAGAAAAATTCAAACCTCATCTTTCGTTATTGAAGGATTCTCTGGGAAAATTATTGAATGATGCAGAAAGCATCAAAAGAAGATGGAAAGGATACACAGAGTGACTGTACTAAAAGGAAATGGTTGGTGTTCAACTGTTTCAAGAAGTAGCATATGGTCAAGAGCCAATGATACTGAAGGAAGAAGTCCAAGGTGCATGGAAGGAATTGGAGAACAAGGCACCAGGAATTGATTGAATAAAAATTGAAATTTTTCAAGAAAGTGAGGCGGCACTGGAGACACTCATCTATGCCAAGAAACTTGGAAGACAACTATCTGGCCAACTCATTGGAAGAGATCCATATTTGTGTCCATTCCAAAGAGGTCACCCAACAGAATGTGGAAATCACCAGACAATATTGTTGATATCTCATGCAAATAAAGTTTTACTAAAGGCAATACAGAAACGCTGCAAGCATACATTGACCGAGAACTGCCAGAAGAACAAGCCAGATTCAAAAGAGGCCGTGGAACGATGGATATCATTGCTGATATCTGATGGATCTTGGCTGAAAGCAGAGAACACCAGAAAGATGTTTACCTGTGCTTTATTGGCTACATAAAGGTTTTCAGTTGTGTGGATTAGGAAAAGTAATGGACAACATTGTGAAGTATTAGTATTCCAGAACAATTAATTGTGCTCATGAGCAATTGTACTTGAAGCAAGAGGCAGTTGTTTGAACAGAACATGGGAACACTGAATGGTTTAAATTAGGAAAGGTGTGCAACAAGGGTGTGTTCTTTCACCATACATATTCAACCTCTATGCTGAACAAATAATCCGAGAAGCTGGGTTCTTTGAAGAAAAAGGATTGGTGGAAGACTCATTAATGGTGTGTGATATGCAGATGATACAACCTTGCTTGCTGATAGTGAAAAGGACTTAAAATACTTACTGATGAAGATCAATCTTCAGTATGGATTGCATCTCAATGTAAAAAAACAAAACAAAAATCCTCACCACTGGACCAATAAACAACATTCTTATCAATGGAGAAAAGATTGAAGTTGTCAAGGACTTCATTCTTCTTGGATCAAATATCAACATTCATGGAAGCAGTAATCAAGACATCAGACGATGTATTGCACTGGGCAAATCTGCTGCACAGGAACTTTTTAAAGTGTTGAAGA
>NW_006408542.1:1625540-1650163 GCF_000296735.1 Chrysochloris asiatica | reverse complement strand
CACCACTGGACCAATAAACAACATTCTTATCAATGGAGAAAAGATTGAAGTTGTCAAGGACTTCATTCTTCTTGGATCAACTATCAACACTCACGGAAGGAGCTGTCAAGAAATCAAATGCTCTATTGCATTAGGCAAATCTGCTGCACAAGACCTTTTAAAAGTGTTGAAGAGCAAAGATGTCAGCTTGAGGACTATGATGTGCCTGACCCAAACCATGGTATTTTCAATAACTTCATATGTGTGTGAAAGTTGGACAGTGAATAAGGAAGATCATAGAAGAATTGATGCTTTTGAGTTATCATGTTTGAGGAGAATCTTGAAAGTACCATGAGCTGTCAAAAGAACAAACAGATGTATGTTGGAAGAAGTGCAGCCATAGTGTTGCTTGGAGGCTAGGATGGACAAATTTTGTCTCTGATACTTCGGACATATTGTTGAAAGGGACCAGTCTCTGGAGAAGGACATCATATTTGGTAAGGTGGAGAGTCATAGAAAAAGAGGAAGACCCCCAGCAAGATGGATTGGCAAAGTGGCAGCATCAATGGGCTCAAGTGTAGCAACAATTGTGAGGTTCGCCCAGGATTGACCAGTGTTTTGTACAGTTGTGCATAGGGTCACTATAAATTGGTACCGACTTGATGGCACCTAACAACAACAACCACAAGGGTGGAAGAGAATGAAACTAAAAATCAGCCCAATGCCAGTTTCTATGAAGCAGAGGTCAGACATACCTCCACCTTACAACTTCTGTACCCTATTTTGAAACACACCATCCTTCCCACTGTACTCTCTGCTTCAAATTTGGCTCCAATAATCCATTGTAATGGCCAGATAGAACTCATAAGAATACTCATCATTAAGGGGTTTATTAGGGAACTGAACAGGGCATAACTAAGGATCAGGAAAACTCAGAACACAGCAGTTCTCCATTCAGGAATATCTCTTGTCTGCCATACTGCACGCATGCCTTGCTCTCTGTTTGACCTATTATCCATGTGGCAAATTGGCCTCTGCCCTGCTCAGGCAAATGTTACAAAGCTCTTTTAGCCATTCTGTGAGTACCCAAAGGGCACATTCTACAAGCCAGTCTCCTGCCTGGAGGCACTCAGCTTTAAGTCCATAGGTCTAGAGCCAGAAGCTTCTCTGTCTCTCCATGCTACTGCTTCTGCTATTATTGCTTTTCTAGGTAGGGGTCTTACACTTCACTTGTGCTCTTCCTTCTGATGGTCCTGGGATCTTCTCTTCATGCTTCTGAGATGATTCTTTTTTAACGTAGCTAATTGGCAAAACTAACCAATCCTAGCCTTAGAGTCCTGTACACATTATTTGCATAGCTCCACCCAATCATTTGGTAGGAATTAAGACTTTGGAGAGAAAAATTGTATCAAGTAAATTCAAGATACTATAATAGACTATTTTTAGAGTGTCATATTCCCTTTCTCAGAATGCTTAGAAATATGTGAAATGTGAGGAATAGAGCTGCCTTAGTCTGCTAAGATTGTATAACAAAATATACTATAAAATGGGCGGCTTTAACAAAAGTAAATCTTTTTTCTCAAAGTTCTAGAGGAAAAAGTTAAAATCAGGATCCTGTCCCTGTCACCTACTTCTGTGCATTTCTTGTTAATGTCTGGTGGTAACCCTTAGTGTTTCTTTGTATCCTAACATGGTGCCTTCCCCTATATGTGTATATGCATTTATTCTTATCTTTTTATAAGACATCACTCAGAAGTGATTAGGGTTAGGACCCACTCATAATCCTCATTAGCATAAAAGAAAACATCTATTTCCAAACAGGGTCATATGTACAGTTATCAGCATTAAGAATTCCATATTTCTCTTCTGGAAACATAGTTCAATCCATAATACACTGTTCTTATTAAGTGTTGTTGAATCAGTTCTGGTTCATATCAACCCTGTATAGCGTTTCTGAGGCTAAAAATCTTTGCAAGGTCAGAAAGCCTCATCTTTTTTCCAGGAACCCATTGTTGGGCATGAAGCATCCACCTTGTGGTTTGCAGTCCAGTATTTATCTTATGGAGTCACTATGTTCCCAATGCACTCTTACCACAGAGTTATATATCGCAATTTATACACATAGAAAAAGTTAGTTATGGAACAAAGGTTACATAGACTGCCTTTTGTTGTAGTTGTTAAGTGCTGTCAAGTCAGTTTCTACTCATGGTGACCTGCCTAGGGTTTTTAATAAGCAACTGGTGAGTCTTGAATTACTGACCTTGCAGTTCAAGCCAACCTTGTGATCTGGTGCTTTACCCTACAGCTCCACACCAGGACTCCAACTGCATTTAGACACTGAGAATTCCTCTGTAAATGGAAGATTTAAATACTGCTTGATTGACCCTGAAATGATTGTGCAAATCCCTCCTGAAGTGGCAAGCAAAACTAAGAGATGCAGCCCATTCCAGTTCCAGAATGCTTGTCTTCTCAAATTTTGGAGTCCTGTTGTCTGTATTGGCTCTGTTCCATTCAGTGGGACTTTTAGCAATTCTTTTTTATGGTTAATGTTTACATATACAACAAGTTTTAGTGGAGCAAATCCACTGAATTTCATTCTAACTAAAATTCTCTGTCCTCTTTCTCCTATCATTTGTTCGAATCTTCCAGTGACTTATTGAATTACCACTTTAAATTTTTGCATTTCAGGGATCATGGATAACTTAGCAGCTACTGTGTGTACATTTAATTCAGAAAAAGTCACCAACATACTTTTTAAATGTTATCAAAAATGAGGGCAGCTGTTTCTTTTGCTGCCCTTCACCATTCTATTGCTCTCTCCTCTGTGCTTTTCCTTTGACTAAGAAATACTCAACTCCTATCACCAGTGTCATCTTTATCTTTTTGTTTGTTGATCAGTTCTCTGAGGTCCTCTCTTCCAAAATTACACTGAAACCTACTTTTTACTAACTTGTTATTGTTAAGTGCCATCAAGTCCGTTCTGAGCCATAGTGACCCTGAATAGGGTTTCTAAGGAGCAGCTGGTGAGCTTGAACCACCAATATTGCTCTTCAAACAGATTTTCCAGGCCAGCACATAATCCAGTGCCACACCAGGACTCCTTTTACTAACTAGAGAAACAAAAATGATGACATTTTCCTTTGTTTACCGTTGTATGTATCTGGCCAGTGTCAAAGCACTGCAAAAAAGTTGAGGTATTCATCTCTTCAGTGTATCCTCATCTTGAGAGCTTTTACTTCTGCTTTTAAGATCAAATACCACTTGTTTGCCAATGCTTGACATTTATATATCCAGCTCAGATCTCTCCTCTAAACTCTTGACCACTCTATCCAACTGCTCCTTGACATATCCTTTAATGCCTTTAGCTTTACTTTTCTGAAATAAATATAGTAATTCCCAGATCTGACCCTTTCTAGTAATCTTGATTCTGGTAAATATCACTATTATTCGTTTACTTTTACAAACCAGAATGTTTAGCTCATTTTGACACATTCCTTTTGCTTATTCCTGTATTCCTATATTCAATCCTTTCTGCAGGTTTTCTTCATATATATCTTTCCAATTCATTTACTTCTTTTCATCTTCAGTGAGGCTACCCTAGTTCAAATTATCATCACCTTTGGATTAACTCAAAATCTCTTTGTGGTTCTTAGTTGTTAGTTGTCGTTAACTTAATTCTGACTCATATCAACCTTATGGGGTTTTCAAGGCTGTGATTTTTGGGAAGACAGATCTCAGGACCTTTAATACAAAGTACCTCTGGGTGGGTTCAAACTGTGTCAGTTTTTTGGGTACTAATCAAATGCTTAACCATTTGCACCATCTTCAAAAATCTCTTTCGCTCTCAAAATACTACGAGTAAATCAGTCTATTCATAAAGCAAATTTGATCCTGTAACTGTATCCCCACTATATTCTGGAAACTTCTCAATAGTAATTTTATATTACACTTAAGGTAAAACTCTGTTTTTTTTGTTATGATCTACACTGTTCTATAGTCCTGATGTGGTGTTGTGGGTTAATGTGGTGGACTACGAGGTCACTCCTTGGAATCTCTTTACAGAGTCACAATGAAACGGAACCAACTCAATGGCACTGAACAACAACAACAATAACAACAGTGTTCTGTATAACTTCTTCAGCCTGAGGAACCTTGTTATTCTCCTTTCACTCTCTATATTGATCTTCCTCTTTCCACTCAAAGCCTTAACTCTGCTTCTACCATTATGCTCTTCGTCCTACCCTGCATAACGCTACCCTACCACCTGTACTTACTTTATTCCTGATCATCTTTCCTGCATTTAATCCTTAGTTTATTCCTGAGCATCTTCTCCTCCCTTGAATTACCAACGAGGTGGGTTCTCTTATTACTCACATGACACCATTTATCGATTGTTCATAGTCATATTTTGGCTTTCAGATTTCTTCAGCTGCAGCCTGAACTTGCAAATGAAAAAATGGTGGTATGTAACACAGTTAGCCCCTTGCCTTGTTTTGACTAATGATCTTCAGCTTATCCATTGTCTCTTCCCACAGATTTAGTCAGTTTGATTCCTGTGTTTTCTATCTGGTGAGGTCCATGTGTATAGTCATTTTTATGCTATTGAAAAAGGTATTTGCTAAAAATAAGTTATTGTTCTTGCAGAATTCTATCATGCTATCTCTAGTATAATTTTTATCACCAAGGCCATATTTTTCTATGACTAATCCTTTGTTACCAATTTTCACATTCCAGTCATCAGTAATAATGCATCTTGATTGCATGTTAGATCAATTTCAAAGTAAAGAAGTTGGTTGCTGTTGTTAGGTACCATTGAGTTGGTACTGACTCAGCGACCCTATGCGCAAAAGAATGAAACACTGCCCAGTCCTAAGCCAATCTCGCCATCGTTGCTATGCTTGAGCCCATTGCTGCTACTACTGTGCCAATCCTTCTTGTTTATGACCCTCTCCTTTGATGACCCTCCACTTTGCCAAACATGATATCCTCCAGGGGCTGGTCCCTCCTGATAATATTTCCAAAGTATGAGAGACAAAGTCTGGTCATCCTCACTTTGAAGGAGTATTCTGGAAGTTCTTCTTTTGGCAGTCTATGTTGCTTTTAATATTCTTCTCCAACATTTTAATGCAATTGCATCAATTAATTCTTCTTTGGTCTTCCTTATTGTCCAGTTTTCACGTGCATATGAGGCTTTTGAAAATGCTGTGGTTTGAGTAATATGCAACTTAGTTCTCAAACTTACATCTTTGCTCTTGACCATTTTAAATGAGGTCTTGTGCAACAGATTTATCTAATGTAATGCATTGTTTGATTTCTTGACTGTTGTTTCCATAAGTGTCGATGGTTGATGGAGCAAAATGAAACCTTTGACAACTTCAATCTTTTCTCCATTCATCTTCATGTTATTTTTTGGTCAAGTGGTGAAGATTTTTGTTTTCTTTAGATTGAGGTGCAACCCATACCAAAGGATGTGGTGTTTGATCTTAATCAGCAAATATTTTCCGTGTCCTCTCAGCTTTCTGCAAGCAAGGTTGTATCATCTGCATATCTCAAGTTCTTAATGAGTCTTCCTCCAATCCTGATGCTATGTTCATATTCATATAATCTAGCTTCTAGAAGTATTTGCTCACCATCCAGATTGAATAAATATGGTGAAAGACTACAACCTTTCCTGATTTTAAACCATTCAGTATCCCCTTGTTCTGCTTGAACAAATGCCTCTTGGTCTATGTACAGGCTTCTCATGAGCACAATTAAGTGTTCCAGAATGCTCATTCTCTACAATGTTGACCAACTTGTCATGATACACACAATTGAAATCATTTGCATAGCAGTAAAGCACAAGTAAACATATTTCTGGTACTCTCAGCTATCAGCCAAGGTCCATCTTACTTGATGGATCAACAAGGTTAACTCCTTGAGGTGGCAGCTGTTACCCAGTCGTATTATCAGTGCTTTCCAACATGTCAGCAGTGTAAGAATCTTGCATCATAGACTTCTTAAATTTCATTATTATTGACTTTAGTGGTTGATGAAAAAAGATGAATCATAGTGATCTTAACTGGTCTTCCTTGTAGGCATATGAATATTGTCATAGTCAACGTTATACTTTAAGATAGATCTTAAAATGCTCTTTTAAATAATGAATGCAGTGCCATTTCTCTTTAATTTGTCATTCCTGGCATAGTAGATCAGATAAATAACTGGTTCAAAATGGTCAGTAACAGTCCATTTTAGCATACTAATGCCTAGGATAGGAGCCCTGGTAGTATAGTGGGTTACAAGTTGGGTTGCTCACCAAAAGGTCAGCAGTTCAAATCTATCAGCTGCTCCATGAGAGAAAGATGCAGCTTTCTGCCCATGTAAAGATTTACAGTCTCAGAAACCATATACAGGGTCAGTATGAATCAACACCGACTCCATGGCACATAACAACCACAATGCCTGTGATGATGTCCTGCTGTGGCTTGTAGTATAAGCATTGGACTGCTAACCACAAGTGGGCAGTTCAAACCCACCAGTTGCTCCTTGGAAACCTTAGACAGTGTGGCTATCAATCAGAACTGATTTGACGGCATTTAACAACAACAATGCTTATGATATTGATATGATTTTTAGTTTCTATATTCATACTTTTGATTATTAATGAATGCTTGTAGCTAGTTCTTCTCAAATGGAGGTCCCCAAAGCTTTACCACATCCACGTTATTAAGGTCGACTCTGCCAGGAGGCAGCTCTTACCCAGTCACATTTTGAGTGCCTTCCAAGATGAGGGACTCATTTTCCATCACTGTATCAGATAATGTTCTGCTGCTCTTCATAAATTTTTCAGTGGCTAGTCATTCATAAGTCGTTTGTTCCTCCTTCTTCCTATCTGGTATAGTCTAGAATTTGTTCTGAAACTTGCCCATCATGGGTTACACTGCTTGTATTTAAAATACTGATGGCATAGTTTCAAGCATCACGGTGACACACACACCACTATGGTACGACACACTGACAGAAGAGCATCCAAAGAAGATGGAAGAAATACACAAAGTAACTGTCCTCCAAAAAATTGTTTGATGTTTAAGAATCTATAGTATTGAAGGAAGAATCCCAAATTTCACTGACTGCAGTGGCAGACAAACAAGGCTTCCAGAGTTGATGGAATGCAAACTGAAATGTTTCAACAAACTGATGCAGTGCTGGAGGCTCTCAGTTGTCAATGCCAAGAAATTTGGAAGAGAGCTACCTTGACAACCAATTGGAAGAAATCCATATTTCTACCCATTCCAAAGAAAACTGACCAAGTGGAATGTGAGCATCATCAGGCAATATCATTAATACATGAGCTATCAAAATTTAACTGAA
Source organism: Chrysochloris asiatica (assembly GCF_000296735.1). Classification (NCBI taxonomy): domain Eukaryota; kingdom Metazoa; phylum Chordata; class Mammalia; order Afrosoricida; family Chrysochloridae; genus Chrysochloris; species Chrysochloris asiatica. Next base: position 1,642,831 of record NW_006408542.1, on the reverse strand, counting down.
GACAATTAAAAATTGGTTGCAACAGTACATCAGCAGGGAGCTTCTAGAAACTCTAGTTGGATTCAGAAGAGGCCATGGAACTAGAGATATCATTGCTGATGTCAGATAGATCTTGGCTGAAATGTGAGAATACCAGAAAGAAGGTTGTTGTTGTTAAGTGCTATCAATCCAATTCTGACTCATAGCAACCCTGTATAGGGCTTCTATGGGGGTAAATATTCGCTTGAGCAGACAGCCTCATCTTTCTCCTGTGATGAGCTCAAACCACCAACCTTGTTGTTTGCATTCTGGTGCTTATCATATGGAGTTACTGCTTTATTAACTATGTGCTTGATTGGCTGTGTGGCTTATAACAAACTATGGAAACTCTGGACGACACTGTGAAGAATAGGTATTACAGAATACTTCATTGTGATCAGGAGGAACCTACACATAGACCAAGAGTTGTTAGAACACCATAAGGTTTAAACTGAATGGTTTGAAACCAGGAAGAGTGTGTGCTATTGTTGTATCCTTTCACCATACATGTTCAATTTGTATGTTGAGCAAATAATCTGAGAGGTTGAATTATATGAAGAACATGGCCTCAGGATTAGAGGAAGAGTCATTAACAACCTGTGATATGCAGATGACACAATCTTGCTTACTGGAAGTGAAGAGGACTTAAAATACTTACTGATTAAGATTAAAAACTACAGTCTTCAGTAAGGATTGCACCTCAGTGTAAAGAAAATGAAAGTCCTCACAACAGGACCAATAAATAACATCATCATAACTGGAGAAAAGATTGAATTTGTCAGACTTCAGTTTGATTTGATCCACCATCAATGCTCAGGGAAACAGCAGTCAAGACATCCAAAGACGTATTGTATTAGGCAAATCAGCTGCAAAAAGCCTCCTTAAAGTGTCTAAGTGCAAGGATATCACTTTGTGGGCTGAGTTGTGCCTAACCCAAGTTATTGTATTTTCAACTGTCTTGTGAATGTGAAAGTTAGACAAGAATAAAGAAGACCTTAGAAGAACTGATGTATTTGAATTAAGATACTGGATAAGACTATTGAAATTAGAACGAACTGCCAGAACAAACAAATCTGTTTTGCAAGAAGTACAACCAGAATGCTTCTAATAAAGGAGCATGGTGAGACTTCATCTCTAGTACTTTGGCCAAGTTGTCAGGAGTGACCATTCTCTAGAGAAGGACACCATGCTTGGTATAGTAGGGGGCCAGAAAAAGAGCAAGACTCCCAACAAGTTGGACTGACACAGTGATAGCCACAATAACTTGAAATGTAAAAGCAGTTGTGAGGATGGCGCAGGATGAGGCCTTGTTTTTTTCTGTTGTGCATAGGATCATTCTGAGTCAGAATTCACTAGGCAGCACCTAACAACAACATACAATTCCTGCACTAGACTCGGAGCTCAATGAATGATAAGGACTGTATAGATTTTTGCTGGTTTATTTGCTTTAAATTAATCTCACTCACCAAACACACTGCCTGGCAACAAGAAGTTGCCTCATAAAAATGGGAATGAATGCTTTGTCTCATCTGATAATGAGATTAATTAGGTAGACATTAAAATTCGGTGGTCTACATGGGCTATGGCAGGGTAGTGGTTATGAGCCGGGTTGCTAACCTCAAGGTCAGCAGTTTGAAACTACCAGTGGTTCCACCAGAGAAAGATGAGAATTTCTGCTCACATATTTATAGCTTCGGAAACCCTGTGCAGGGTTTCTGAGTTGGAACCAACTCCATGGCACACCACCACCACATGAGTTATATAGTTAAAGAAATCTAATTGGCAATGTGTTTTTGTTTCTTTCTTTCTTTTGTATTTACAAATAATTATTTATTGTCCTATTTCCAACCAGGTATGTACACTATGACATTGTGCTCCTGAATCTGTCTTTAAGTGTGTGACTAAAATGATTGCATGAGATTTTTAAGATGAAAGAGAAAAAGAAGAAAAATGAAAGTAGATATTAGAAGTATGACCTTTTCGCCTTCTCACACTCGAACCTGTGGGGAGGTGCTTCTACTTAGGAGAAGCTTCAATCATCTTAACAGAGATGATCATTTCTTCTTTTCTAAGTAAAATGGTTGCTTTTCTTTTCTTCTATAGCTTATCCTGTAAAACCTCCTCTAGGTGTTTTTTGTTTTGTTTAGTTTAGTTTATCTGTTTGGATGAAATATAAAATCTGTGACTTTTATTGTCTGTCCACATGCATTAATGGCTCCTTAATCATGATGCCTCTGTAGTTATATTTCCCCAAGTTAAAAGAACACAGTGTATATATGTCTATAGCCGAACAGGTTATAACAAAATAATGGAAAATAGTCCATTGTCATCCTTTCAAATCTACTCCCAGGTGGCATTTCTGTCCATTAAGATTATTTGCATTTTCTGAGATTCTGGATAAACCTCTGACCATGTTGTGCCTTCAGAGAATTTCTCACTCTCATAAAGAATCTGCATTTTCTTTGAGAAATGCAAAGTAGCCAGGGTAGGCCTCTGTGCCTTGAGGTAGTTTGTGAATTATTAACCGAGGAAGTGAGAAAGAAGTGTGCTTAGGGATGTTTCTTCTCATTTAGGAATCATCATGAAACCACTGGCTGTGCATCCTTAAGCTCTGATAAAGGCAGTGTCTCTGGTAAGGATGGCTTAGCCTGAAGCTGTGCATTCATGTTCAAGGTTTATTTCACTAGGCTGCAGAGAATTATTAACAAGGACTTTGAGAACATCTGTTGCCTATTTTAGTGGAGACTGGCATTCACTCACCTACCCATTTGTCCTTTCATTTCAACATACCTAAAATATTTTTCATCACTAAATACATGTAAGCAGGAGAAAGATGAGGCTTTCTACTCCCGTAAAGATTTACACCCTCGGAAACCCTGTACAGGGTCGCTATGGGTCGGAACCGACTCGACGGCACTTAACAACAACAACAACAAAATACATGTAAACCATAGATTTATATACATGAAAGTGTATGGACATGAAAACTATTTAACTTTTAAATTATAGAAACCTACATGTACAATATGGCGCTGTAGGACAAAGTACTGGACCACAGGGTCGGTTTGAATCACAAGGTTGGTGGTTCAAACTCACTAGTCACACCTTGAAAACCCTGTATTAGGGTCACTATGAGTTGGAATTGACCTGATGTCACTTAACACCAATAGTAACAACAGCATGTACATGGCTCCCATAATTTGGTCCCCATTTTGCCTATTTTTTTCTTATTTTTTGTTTTTCTCTTGCCTGGTGATTTTTCCAATTGTACTGAGAATATCCAGGGATACAACTCTGGGACTGTGGGAAAGGAGTTTTCAGGAAGGCAACTCAGCAGGGACAACTCCAGTTTTTAAGAGGCCTCCCCTTTTAGACCACAGTAGGTTCCATTTTGCATGTTGAACTCCTGCATCTCATTTCACTGGAAAAAATTAATGACTAATATATCTTGAAAGTTATGGTTCTAGTATCAACTAACCATCTCTTCTAGTCAGACTACTAACTTCATTGTCTCTAACACTCAACAGTGCACATACTACATTGTTTCCTGTCTTTGCTCCTTTTTTTTTTTTTTCCTTCTTGCACTATGGAAATTCCCTCCTAGCCTCTCTTCACATCTACATATTTATACTTAGCCTTCTTCCAAGACCTAATTTATGACCTCCTTAAAATGCTCACCTAGGTCTGGATCTTGTTTTCTTTTGAACACCAATATTCATCACAATTCTAAGTTTGTATCTGGTCCTTGGTAGATATCTATTGGTTGGTTAAGAATGTAAAAACTAAAATTGATAACACACTGAGATATGATCTGAAAGATGATTCACGTGAGTCCAACTAACTGTAAGATGCATACAGATTTTCATTTTTAAATCTCACTTTTAGGGGGTTTATACAATTCCATTTGCTACCTAAAAGAATAAATTCCATTTCAGCTAAGATAATAAAACAAAAGCAGGGAGTGAATACAGCAAACACTAATAGCTTTCCTCAATGGGGAGCAATTTTAATCCCCAAGAGTTATGCCTTACCTAGGGCTCTTGAGCATCTGTTTAGCTTTAAAGAAGCATATTGAATCACCATTCTAAGTTTAGCAAGTATCAGAATTCTTCCAAGAACTTTACAGTTTCTAACAAAAGGTTTCTTTTTGTTATATCTTAGTTTATTGTATTTCAACAACTGAGTATACCTTAATGCACATCTGGAGTCCCGTGTGGCACTGTGGGATAAAGCACTGACTTTTATGGTTGGTTTGAACCACAAGGTCAGTGGTTCAAACTCATCAGCCACTCCTTAGAAACCCTATCAGGGTTGCTGTCAATCGGACCTGACTCCACATCACTTAATAACAACACTAACAATGGGCAACTACCTATTCTGAAGACTACAGAGGATATGACTTAAATGAAATATGGTTTTTACCTTCTGGAAACTCACTATGTAATGGAGATACAGTCACAAACAGAAGAAATACTAACCTTTGGTCAGAGTTAGAACAGAGACCGAAACAGGATAGGAGTAAATAGAAAAGACAGAGATTAGTTTTATCTGAAAGGGGTCCTTAGCAAACCTGATTGATTAAATACTATATAAGAATGCAACAGAGAAATGAAGTCAGAGGATTGAGGGCTTAGGAGACTTCATGATAAAAGCACCATTATAGGTTAAATTGTGTCCCCCCTGCCACCTCCCCCCCAAAAAAATATATATGTATGTGTTTTAAAGCCCAACCCCTATAATGATTATAACTCCATTTCGAGTATCTTTATTATGCTAATAAAAAAAGATTTAATGTAGTGTGTGTTTTAAGTCAATCTCTTTTCAGATATAAAAGAGATTAAATATAAGCAAGCACAGGAGTTCTGGTGTCACTCTGTGGGATAAGCATTGGACTACTAATGAGAGGTCACTGGTTCAAACCCTCCAGATGCTCCTAAGAGACCCTATACAGTGTTGATATGAATCAGAATTGACTCTATGGCACTTAACAATAACAATAGGAAGTAAGCAGAGATTGGAAAAGATAGATGCCACATAACATGAAGATTATCAAGGAACTGAGGACCAGAAGCTGAAAAGAGACAAGAATCCTCATGCAGAGTTGATAAAGAAAAAATCTTTCCTCTAGAATCAGCACCCTGGATATAGACTAATTTGAGAAAATATTTTTTTGTTTGTTAAAGCCACCCAGTTTGTAACATTTCTGTTATAGTGGTGGTGGTGGTGGTTATGTGCTGAGGAGTTAGTTCTGACTCATAGTGACCCTGTATAGGGTTTCCGAGGCTTTATATCTTTATAGGAGCAGAAAGGCTCATCTTTCTCCCACGGAATAGCTGGTGATTTCAAACTGCTGACCTTGAGGTTAGAAGCTTGCCTCTTAACCACTATGCTACCAGAGCTCCTCATAGCAGCACTGGCTAATTAGACAGACACTGAGTCAGCAAATTGTAAGAAATGTTTGTGACACTAATGAAGTCCTAGTATAGCCAGAGCATTAGTTACAATAGGGGTGGCATAGTGAGAGGTTAAAAAGGGCAATTTGCTATAGCCAGTTCAGCTAATATATAATAATTGATTTTTTTAAATGTCCCATTGAGGGCCAGAAACTTTTGAGAAGGGGAGTGACCAGGTGGATTTGCAAACTTAACTTTGTTGGCAGGATAGAAGAGGGGAGAGCACTTAGAAAATGGTTGAAGTACATCTGAGAAATCTTCATGATGTTAAGGTCTAGGGCAATGGCAAGGGGACCAAATTGGAGGGCTAAGAGTGAGAAGCACTTTTCAGACATAACTGAAGAAGTTGCTGGCACATGGATAAGGTAGAAAAAGAGAAAACTTAAAAGGCAGATGCAGTACTTGAAGATGTCTGCAAAATGTTAAGCCTGAAATGCTGGGAGGATGGTGGTTTTATAGACTGAGGTCCAGAAAATTACACATAAAGGATGTTTTGAGGTGGAGATAAAGAATTGGTGGAGGAACATGGAGTGCACATATTAAATTCCAAATGCCTATTGACTATCCATTAAATGGTTCTCCACAAATGATAAAGATGCATGAGTTTTAATGATGAAATGGAGAAGCATATTTGGAAGTCCTTGGTATGGAATAGTAATTAAGTCATGGGAAGTGTAGCATAAAGGGAGAGTCCAGAACATTGAAGGATACCTATAAAGAATCTGGCTAAAGATCAGGTGCTGGCTGAAGTGACTGAAAATCTCTATCATGACACTAGGAAAATACCATGTCAAGGAACCCAAGGAAGGAAGTTAAAAACAAATAAACTAGGAATTTATGAATATCATACAGAATAAGTACATGAACCAAGAGAAGAAGCCTTGATTTTGTGAATTAGGGAGTTTTAGTTTAGTTTAGTTTTGTTCTAGTTGCTATGGAATCCACTCTGCTCATGATAATCCCATGTAAGGATCATCATGGAAAATAACTACATATAAAGACAATAACTACATATAAAGTTAATTCAAATCATGCTGTAGAAAGCATGCTGTAGGAATAAGCAGGTATAAGCAAATGAATCTGCTGGGAAACAGCCCCAAAGGATAAGAAAGTGGAAAACAGATAGGCTAATTTAACATTAGTGGGCATCAGAGAGCTGTACCAGAAAAGAGTATCCACCTTTTAAGTCTTTTGGATCACAAAAGTTTTGCTCACATATGGTGTCCACATACTTGGAGGAAAACCAACTAACAATGGGGTTGTCTCCAAAGCAGGACTAAGGAGCTGTTAAAAAGGGAAATCTGAGCCCCAGCCCCTTCACATATGATAATGACATGACAGTGGCAGGAAGTATGAACCTGGTATGGTTTCAGCCCCAAAACCTGAGAGAAGTCCTGGGCAGGAGCCTGGACAGAGAGAGGGAACAAAGGAGGGAAGGGCTAAGAGTTTTAAAAATTCAAAGAAATCCAAGCTTTTATTCTGAGATTATTTAGGTGCTGCAGGTTTGTTATTTCATTCCCCGACTTCAGTCAAAAAATCAATATTAAATTAGAAATCATATATTTGGAAGCACAGATCACTCACCTACTTTATTAGTCATATTACTGAGCTGTCCTGGCATCCTGGATATGGGACCTGTGGTCAGATCAGCCAAGGACACTGATGGCTTAAGTTACTGTCACTACCTTGACTTAAAGTCCAGGAGGGCTGGGACTTACTCAGCTGAAGGGGTTGTGGAAGAGTGAATCAAATATGGGAGAAACTGGTGTTCTGAGAGGCCAATGGGAGATGATTGATTAAAAAGGTCACTGAGAATGAGGAATGAGATTCAGTGAAAAGCATGGGTGAAAAGCAATCATTGGATTTGGAGCAAGGCAGAGAAAAATGAAGAGAAAAAAGATGCAGTGAAGGAAAATGTAGAAAATCATTGAGATTGAGAGGAAGAGAACTAAGAGATCCATTGACCTAGAATTTTCTTGAAAGTGTGGATGTGATTAAGGGTTCAGGACCTTGAAAAGCACTGAAAGTCTTTGAACAGGGTCGGTGGAATTTAAGAGTGTACTTACTTGTGGAATAGTAGGATCCATGACTAAGTGCTAAGAATGTCAAATCATAATGAGGGGAACTGAGAAAGTTAATGTAGGCCAGGAAAGGGTCAAGAGGCAGAGACAATAAGTCTAGAGACTAAAGGATCAACTCAGTAGTGGTCAGAGAGTGGGGTCATGATTGAAGGAAAGAAGGGTTGCATTGCCTTCTTCAAGTTATCAGTATAAGTATTATGCTGGGCTTCTTCTGTTGGGCAAAAAGCACATGTATTATCTCTTGGCATCAAGAGGAAATGCAATCAGAGAAGGCAGCAAAATGGTGGACTAAGCAGTGACACTATACAGACCCTCTACAACATAAATATGGAAAACCAAAAGAAACAGACACTGAGCTTTAGATGAAGGGATAGAGAAGTAGACTGAAAGCTTACTAGGAAAGAAAGCTGAACAGGTGCAGCTAAAAAAGGAGACGAATGGTGACTTGTGCTGGCGGCCCATACACATAAACTTCCATCAATCCTGATGTCTGGAATCAGGTGAACCCTGTTCTAAACCTTCAGAACCAGTCTTGGCTAGTCTATGACTAAACCTAACTAGGAGAAGCAGCTAAATAGATAACTGGGGAGAGGGGAAGGAGATAGGTGATTTGTGCTTGCCAGCCAGGCACAAAGTGGCCATCTTGAGCTTTCACATGCAGCTGTGAAGTCACAAAAGTTGTGCTTGGTGCAGGGGCATACTGCTTATTGGTGAAGGATAAGGTAAAAAAACATTTTCTTGTACCCCACGTTGTCCTGGTGACCAGGGGTGAGGCCAGTCCCTACTCTAGTGTACTCCAAATAAGTTCTTGCTTTCTGGGTGGTCAGAGGTGCATCAAAGGGAGTGGGAAGAGAGCAGAAGCAACCTGAGCGCCTGGAATCAGGTGTTGCCTGCTCCAGACCTACTGACTTGGCTCTGGCCAGCCCTAAATTAGCCGTCTTATATTTGACTACTTTCTGGGATGGAAATACCCTGATCCCTCAATTGCTTTGTGGTCTGCATGAATTCTGTATTGGGTGCCCAGAATATACATCTCCTCCTACAATAACTACATCTAGTGCCTCAGTGCCACCTTGTCTATTCACTAAAGGGGTCCTTGGCTAGCAGAAGACCCCAGAATTTTCTCTTCTCTGTGTCTCGCACCTTCCCTGTTTTTTCCCCTTTCATTGTTTTTATTTATTCTTCCTCTTCTGCCTGTCTTCACCTATCATTGCATTTTATCCTTTGTTGTCCTATTGTTGTTACTTTCTTCTTTTATTACTCTTGGTATTTCTTTATTACTCTTGGATCTCTTACCCTATACTCACCCCTTTCAGTAATTGTGTTTAGCTCTTTACCTTTCTTTTTATTTTCTTTCTTATTTTATCTTCCATGGTTTAATTTTTTTCCCCCTCCCTGCTCCTCAGAAATCCTATACAGGGTCGCTATGAGTCAGAATTGACTTGACAGCATTTAACAACAACAACTTTTCTTTTTTGGATTTTACCGTTCTTTTTCTAGCTGTTGCCTGACATTTTTATCTTTACTATTTTATTTTTTTCACTATTGTTTGCTTGTTTGTTTGCTCTTCTCTGTTGTGTGTGTATTTTCTTATTGCCTCTACTGGTAGGGTAGCAACCATGCCCATACAGCCCAGCCACAGCTCTATCCTCTACAACCCCACCCACTGGGCATGAGGCAATACCATTTGGTGTACATCTGATCAACATCAATAACAAATATCAAGCAAATGCAGGGTGAACAGAGAGCAGTGCACATGCTTCCATCCCTTAATCACGCCCACCAGGAGGCAATTGGTGAATGACTAAGCATACTCCCACATATAATCATCAATTTTACACAAATAGAGTAACATCACAATGTATCAGAAGGAACAGAAAATTTTTGTTCACATGAAGAAAAATTTGAGCAAGAGGCAGGCTAGAAAATGTTTTTGAGGGGAAAAAAAGGCATTGGAAATACCTGAAAAATAATCCAAGGGAATGATATTTAGATACCTTCAAATGATTGACAAAAAAATTCTAGGAAAACAGAGAAGAATTCAGAAAAACACTACTGGGGCTAACAAACAAATTAGACAAAGAATTGGAGACATTATAAAACCTACAAATAGAAATGCAGAAGATTACTGAATACTTAATACTAAGATTACTGAAATGGACAATACATTGAAAAGGTAAAGGAGTAGATTTGAATCAATGGAAGACCAAATTAAGGAGCTTGAAAATAAACCTTTCAATATTAATAAAATAGAAAAACAATTGGATAAATGAATAAAAGAATCCAAAGAAAGCCTAAGATTCATGTGGGACACCATGAAGAAGAATAACTTAAGGCTGATTGGAAAACCAGAATAACTTAAAGCTGATTGGACTATCAGAACAGGAAGAAACAAAAAAAAAAAGCACAGAAAAGATAAAGACTATGAGAGATGAAATCTGGCAATCTTGGCTTCTAAGAAGCAGTCTGGCTATACTTCTTCCAACACAGATTTGTTTGTTCTTCTGGCAGTCCATGGTGCTTTCAATATTCTCCTCAAACACCATAACTGAAATGCATCAATTATTCAATGGTCTTTCTTATTCATTGTCCAAATTCCACATGCATATAAGGCTATTGAAAATACAATGACTTGGATCAGGCTCACCTTAGTTCTCAAACTGACATCTTTGCTCTTGCATGATTTAAAGAGGTCTCATGAAACAGATATGTCTACTGCACTACGTAGTTTGATTTCTTTACTGTTGCTTCTGTGAGTGTTGATGGTTGATCCAAGCTAAATGTAGTTTTTAACAAACTCAATGTTTCTCCATTCATCTTGATGTTATTTATTGGTCCACTGGCGAGGATTTTTGTTTTCTTTACATTGAGGTGCAACCTATACTGATGGCTGTGGTCTTTGATCTTCATCAGTGAGTATATGTTAAGTTCATGGATATATCAGCAGGGTCACCCATGGAGAATAGGTTTCAGCTGAGTTTCCAGATGAAGACAGACTTCCAAATATTAAGTCACTGCAAACCGTATGAATCGCAGTGGAGCACTGTCATATAGCACCAGAATATTGAATATGGAAACATGATGAAGAGCACCAGAATATTGTCAGGTATAGTTCCAGAACATGAGCCCTGTAAGTTGGAAGGCACTCAATACATGACTAGGGAAGAGCTGCTTCTCAAACTAGAGCTGACCATGATGATGTGAATGGAATAAAGTGTTTGGGATCTTCATTCTCTGGTGAGGCACAACTCAAAAAGAAGAGAAACAGCTGTAAAATCAGTTAGTAATTGAAACAGGGAATGTACGAAGTATGAATCTAAGAAAATTGGAAATTGTTAAAAAATGAAATGGAACCAGTAAACATCAGCATCCTAGGCATTAGTGCACAGAAATGGACTGGTATGGACCATTTTTAATCTGACAGACACATAGTTTTCTATGCTAGTGATGACATATTGAAGGGGAATGGTGTCACATTCATCATCAAAAAGAATATATAAAGATCTGTCTTAGTACAATGCTGTATGTGACAGGATAATATCTATACACCTACAAGGAAGATCAGTTAATACCACTATAATTCAAATTTATGCAGCAACCACTAAAGCCAATGATGGTGAAATTGAAGATTTCTACCATGTTCTTCAGTCTGAATTTGATTAAACAAGCAATCAAGATGTGTTGGTAATTACTGGTGATTGGAATGCAAAGGTTTGAAACAAAGAGGAAGGATCAATAGGTGGAAAATATGTTCTTGGTGATAGAATAGATGCTGGAGATCACATGATAGTATTTTGCAGATCAGTGACTTCTTTATTGCAAATACCTCTTAAACAACATAAAAGATTGCTAAACACGTTGACCTCACCAGATGGAATACATAGAAATCAAATTGAATACATCTGTGGCAAGAGACTGTGGAAAAGCCCCATATCATCAGCCAAAACAAGGCCAGGGGTAAACTGTGGAACAAACCATCAATTGCTCATATGCAAGTTCAGGTTGAAGTTGAGGAAAATTAAAACAAGTACACAAAAGTGAAAATATGACTTGAACATTTCCAACCTGAATTTAGAGAGCATCTGAAGAATCAACTTGATGCATTAGACACTAAAAGCAAAAACCAGAAAAGTTGTGGGATGGCATCAAGAATATCATATAGGAAGAAAGAAAAAAGTCATTAAGAAGACCAAAAAGAAGGAAAACATGAAAATTGATATCAGAAGAGACTCTGAAACTTGCTCTCCAATGTAGAGATGCTAAAGTAAATGGAAGAAATGAGGAGGTAAAAGAGCTGAATAGAAAATTTCCAGAGGCTCAAGCTGGATTCAGAAGAAGATGTGGAATAAAGGATATCTTTGCTGACATCAGATGGATCATAGCTGAAATTTGAGAATACCAGAAGGCTGTAACTGTGCTTTATTGACCGTGCTTTTAATTGTTTTTGGTTAAATGGAGGGTCATAGAAAAAGAGGAAGATCCCCAACAAGATGGCTTGGCATAATGGCACTGGCAATGGGCTCAAATGTAGCAATGGTTGTCAAGTTAGTGCAGGACTGGGCAGTGTTTTATTCTGTTGTACATAGGGTTGCTATGAGTTGGTACCAGCTGCATGGTACCTAACAACTATAAGAGCATGAAGAATTATACTCAAACAAATTAGAAAATCTAGAAGAAGTTGACAGTTGTTTTTGAAAAATACAGCTTACCAAAACTAACATAAAATGAGGCAGAAAATTTGAACAGACCCACAACAAAAGAAGATAGGATGCCCATTGTCACCATTTCAATTGTATATTGTATTGGAAGTCTTAGAACTATCAGGCAAGAAAGGAAAATTAAAGGTATCCAAATTGGCAAAGAAGAAGCAAATCTCTATTTGCAGATGATATAATCCTATACATGGAAAATCCAAAATACTCAGCAAGAAAATTATTGGAACTCATTGAAAGATTAAGCAAAGTGGACGACTACAAAATCAACATACAAAAATCATTTGGATTCCTCTACACTAATAAATGACATCTCTGATAATGAAATCAGGAAAATAATACCATTAACAGTAGCCAGCCTAATAATTAATTATTTAGAAACAAAACTAACCAGAAAAACAGAAGACCTATACAAAGAAAACTACAAAACATTCCTACAAGAAACCAAAAGATACTTACAAAAATGAAAGAATATACCATGCTCATGGATAGGAAGATTAAATATTGAGCCTGGCTACCACTATCAACTGTTCTGAAAGAGATCACATTTGAAGGTCCCAGATAGAGTGAGAGAACATATGGAACAAAAGTTAAAATTAACATTAAAAAGCCCAAGCTTACTAGTCAGAAAGAGATGGAGTAACTTGAGACTATCATCCTCAACCACCCTTCAGGTCTGGAATGGAACTAAACCTGTGGCCAATGTTCAGCCAAACAGTAAATGGATATACAGTGAGACAATGATAACAATTCTAGTAAGATATGCTTACCATGGGATGGTCAATCATTTATGATCAAAAGGGAAACATTTACCTAAGGACAAAGTTGAGAGGGGATGGAAGGGAAATAGGAGCCACATGGAGAAAGTGGGATAAGTGTTGTTGCACCGAGGGGATTGCAATCATTGAGTGTAAAACTGATGATTCTCTTTGTAAACCTTCACTTAATTCATAGTAAAAAGTTTAGAAAAAAGAGGAAATGCATTTAGATGGAAATAAAAATTACAGCACCCAGCATAATTGTCAAGTAAATATATAATGTGTCTATATTACAAAGGAGCTCTGGTAGCGTAGTGGTTATGAATTGGACTGCAAACCACAAGGTCAGCAGTTCGAAACTACCAGCTGTTCCATGGTAGAAAACTGAGGCTTTCTGCCTCCGTAAAGATTTACAGCCTCAAAAATCCTGTACAGGGTCTCTATGAGTTGGGACTAACTCCACGGCACATAATCACCACCATATTACAAAACAACAACAATAGAACCCCACACACACACACCTGTCAGTTGGTTGCACTGTGATGACATATTGTCGCTGTGAAGCTTGAAGCTATGGCATCAGTCTTTCAAATACCGGAAAAGTCATTCACGATGGACAGATTTCACCAGACCTTCCAGACTCACACAGGCTACAAAGAAATGTCTGGCAATCCACTTCCAAAAATTAGCCAATGAAAACCCTAGAGATTACAGTAATGTCTGATACAGAGTTGGAATCCCTTCAGTTGCATGGAACAAAATACATAGTGGCCACAATACTAAACATACCAGTGATTATGAAGATGGAACAGAACAGGGCAACATTTTGTTTTGTTATGTGGGGGACACCATGAATTGGAACTGGCTTGGCTGCAACTAACAATGATTAGAGTACATTCAAAATAAAACAAAGGGGAAGTTAAAAGGTGGCAATAATTTTAGGAATAAAACTGAAAAACAAACTTACTCTATAGGGTTTCTGAGGCTGTAAATCTCTATGGAGGCTGGCTGCCCATCTTTCTCCTAAATTCTATCTACCAAACTTTCCATTAGTAACTCAACACCTAACCCACTGCACCGCCATTACTCCTAAAATGTCAACAATATATTTTATTTAATGCAATGTATCCAAACATCATCCTTTCAATTTGTAATCAATCTAAAATTGTTAACATGATATTTTACTTATTATTTTTTAAATTAAGTCTTTCAAATCCTTTGTGTATTATTTACTCCCAGATTATCTCAATTGAAAGGACAAAATTACATGAGAAATGCTTGATTTGTATTTTAGAGTTCTTATAATTCAAAGTCAAAAGATTAGATTCACATATTCAGAGTATTCCAAACATAAAGAATTCATACTAACCACCTCCAAGTGCTCATGTGGCCACATGTGGCCAGTAGTTGGCACATTAGTCAGAGCAACCCCATCATACGGGGTAATATTGTTGTTGTTGTTAAGTGCCGTGGAGTTGGTTCTGACTCATAGCGACCCTGTACAGGGTTTCTGAGGCTGTAAATCTTTACGGGAGTAGAAAGCCTTATCTTTCTCCTGCAGAACAGCTAGTAGTTTCGAACTGCTGACCCTCAGGTTCGCAGCCCAATTCATAACCACTATGCTACCAGAGCTCCTTATACTGGGTAATAGTTACCATTATTAAGGAGTTAGTGACCATTATTGAGGTTTATGTACTATTTTATTGAGATTAAGAGGTGCGAGTTGGGCTCTACCCTTAGGAAGATAAAATCATGAAGGCATGAAAGTATAAGTGTCTCTGGTTCAGGAAAGTGCCAGAAGACACACACATACCAGTCCTGCTGTAACCTGCCTGGCTGAACATTTCTCTATTGTCTCATATTAAGATAAAGTACAAAGTAGACTTCTCTTCTAAAAGTACATCTCTCTGCCTTAAGCATCAAAGTGCAAATATAAATGATAAAAATGATAACTATATTATCAAATTATTCTTTGTTCTGCAAGTTCTTTTGCTAAACCGTGGGCCATTAATAACAGCCTTCTTAGAATTATCTTCTACTTTCATGATCTCTGAAAGCACTTGCTTCTTGTTCTTGCACCAATTAGTAAATTTAGATGAAAGGAATTGGTGGAAAGAAGAAAGAAAAGCATTATTGTTAGTATGATTTATACTGTCTGTTCTCTCTCACCTGTATCTAGCTCATAATCAATTCACACATAAAGTTGATTGAGCTCTATGGGAATATTAAGAAGAAAGAAACTCTGTAAATGCCAGATATTTATTATCTTCATTATGGCCACATAATCTGGTAATAACAGAAATGTTGCAATTGATTTAATGGAGCGCTGTAATTTGAAGCAAATCTTTAGAGTTATTTTTATGAACTTATTAAAAAAAGAAAACAACAAACTTTCATACATGTTATATTTATTGTGATCATTCTCATGTGTTCACCATGAGAAGCTGAGAAAATCTGGTTTCCTTTTGAGGATGTGCATATTAACGGTGCTCTACACTTAGGAACACTGCTTTATAATCTGTAAGGAATGATTGCCTACATTGCTATCAGTTTCCTGTAAAGTTAGAATCCATGTGTGGTGTGAATGGTTATCACATATGACTGCTAACCTAAAGACTGGAGGTTCCAGTCATTCCAGAGTCACCGTGGAAGAAAGGCCTGGTAACTTACCTTCAAAAACAATCAGCCACTGATAACTCTATGGAATATAGTGCTACTCTGACACACATGGGGTTGTTATGAATCTGAATAAACTGGACTGCTTGGTTGTTATGAATCTGAATAAACTGACATACATGGACTGTTATGAATCTGAATAAACTGAATAAACTGCAACTGGTTTTCGAGTTGGTTAGATTGAATCATTTGACCTGTTTTAGCTATGGAAAAAGTGAAGTCTTCCTGGTGTGATGCTGTGGGTTAATGTGCTGGACTACAAAACTGGTTTGAACTACAAGTTCAGCTATTCAAGCTCACCAGTTGCTCCTCAGAAACCCTATACAGAGTCACTATGGGTCAGAACCTACTCAATGGCACTTAATAACAACAACATGGCATGTAACAACAAGACATATGTAGTTTTAATTTGCAGCTATGTTTCGTTTACAATCAGTAAATGGCTATGCAAATACTAGTGGTCCTCTCTTTTAACAATGAATTTCTAATTTTGGAACTATGTGTTGATGAATAATGTTCCAGAAAAACATTATAAAACAGCAGCTAAAAGTACAGGCTCTGAGTGACAATGACCTCAATTCAAATCTCTGGCATTGTAACTCTGGCCAAGGTTTCTGTCTCTTACCTACTCCCTCCAAATACCAATGGTCTCCTTTCATAGTCTTGAACTTGGTAATCACCTTTCCTCCCAAGAGCCTCTTTGGGCTTAAGGGCATAGAGGTCAATTTTCCTTTCAGATGTGAATTCTGTTTTAATAACCTAGCATTTTATTGTGGATTTTTTTTTCTATCATTAAAAATGCAGTTATAAAATTAACTATGTAATCTTTGTGTATTCTTTGATGAGTAGTTCACACTGACTTATTTAACCATTTTTTTGTTGTTACATGTTTTCTTTTTACTTTAAAAATTAAAAACTATTGTTATGACCATGTTTGTGCATAAATCCCTATGCAACCTTTAATTAAAGTATGATGTGCGTATCTCACTAGTGTTTCTTTAGTACTACGTTGTTGTTGTGAAGTGCCGTCAAGTTGAATCCAACCCATAGTGACCATGAATAGGATTTCCAAGGAGCAGCTGGTGAGCTTGAACCACCGACCTTGCAGTTCAAACGACTTTGCTGTCTCACACATTAGCCCACAGCACCGCACCAGGACTCCTTCTTTAGTACTATAGGATGCAAAATTCCAGAATTCAAGAGAATGTACTTTTTTTCTAACATTTTTGCTAAATCTTGCTAATTTTCTTTCTAGAGGCATTATATAAATTTATATTCATGTGACTGGTGCTTAAAACACATGTTTGAGACTTCAGGTTTGCCACGGCAGCCAGGCGGCACTGGTGAGGGGGACTCGGGTTCAGGGAAGGGGAACTCGTGGGGGAGGCCTTCCTGAGATGAACCCACACCCTTGCATCCACCATAAGTCTCGGTACTGCAGAATCTTAAACCTGCTTTTCTGAGAAATCACCGTACTGAGGAACTGTTGGCTTTGTAAACTTGTACCCTCTGCAGCATGCAACTGCAGCCCCAGATCCCTTGGGCTTGGGGGTGGGGCTGGAATCAGCTTCTGCAGAGCCTCCAGTGGCGGGG
>NW_006408542.1:1603692-1618009 GCF_000296735.1 Chrysochloris asiatica | reverse complement strand
TTGAGTCACTTCTGACTCATAGTGACTCTGTATAGGGTTTCCGAGGAACAGCTTGTGAGCTTGAACCACCGACCTTACAGTTCAAATGGCTTTGCAGTCTGGTGCACTAACCCACAGCATCACACCAGGACTCCTATTTATTTGATTACGCAGGACTAATTACATTTTCATGATTTATTAGACATTTGTATTTATTCTAAGAATGGGCTTTTTATTCATTTACCCATTTTGGTTTATGCTTTTCTTACTAATGTATAAAACTACTTTCTTTTTTTTTACTTTTTATTGTGAATTGAGTGAAGGTTTACAGAGTAGATAATCGGTTTTACATTCAACGAATCATAGACTTTCAATGATTGCAATCCCTTCATTGTAACTTCACTTATGCCCACTACCTTCTTGTGATACTTGTTTCTATTCCTCATTTTTCAATCTTTTGAGATTTTGTTGCCTTTTGATCACCAATGGTTACCACTTCTATGATGTATATATCTCATTAGTGTTGTTACTCCCTCTATATAGGGATCTACTGCTTTGTAGATAATTGAAACACGAGGATGAATTCAGTTCCAGATCTGAAGAGTGACTAACTAAGGAACAGAATCTCAAGTTCCTCCAGTGTCTTTTCTGACCAATAAGTCTGATCATTTTATAATTTTGAGTTTTTCCCCACATTTTCTCTCACTCTGTCCAGGACTTTTTAATGCAATCCCTTTCCGAGCAGTTTTGAGGGGTAGCTGGGCACAGTGTAGTTCTTCTCATCTCAGGGTTGTGGAGACTGGTCACATTTTCCATTAGGCTGTTGGACTAATCATCTCCGGCCATCTCCAATTTTAATCACTTTTCTTTCCTCCGCACAGGGAGAGACCAATAATTACTCTTTAGGTGGCCATCCATGAGCTTTTAAGATCTCAGCCACTACTCACCAAAGTGAACATTGTCTTTGTGGACTATATTATGCCAATTGACTGTGGTGTCCCCCAAGCCTGTGGTCCTGACCTTCCAGGCCCAGCAACTGATTCACTCAAGGTGTTTGGTAATGTCTAAGTAGTTTTCATAAATTTGTCCCTTGTGTGCTACACCATATCTATAGATATGTTTGCAGAAAAGGAAAACACCTATGTATAAATAGTCTGTCAAACTTTTATATATGTGGGAGTATACTCGTACTCTCTTCCCATGACCATTCAGCTTGTGTATCTATACATGTATCTTCTCATAGGTTCTCATAGGTTGCAGGATTGTACGTATATTAGTACTTCTGTTTCCTTTAACTCTGGCACTCATCCTGTGTCTTCTCGTACATTCGTTCTTCTATCAGCCTCCCTCTTGTTTTATATTGCCTTTCCCATCACCCAATTTAACAGGTGTCTACCTTCTAGTTGGATTCTGGTGTGGCAATTTAGGAGAAAGCACTGGACTGCAAAGTCTGTTTGAACCACAATGTCAGGGATTCAAAAACACCAGCTGCTCCTTGGAAACCCTATATAGGGTCGCTATGAGTGAGAACCAACTTGATGGCACTTAACAACAACAACCTCTAGCCATTGAACTACTTCCCACTCCCTCCCACCATTGTTGTTGTTGTTGTTAAGTGCCATAGAGTCGATTCCAACCCATAGCAACTCTGTATAGGGTTTCCAAGCAGCAGCTGGTGAGCTTGAATCACTTACCTTACAGGTCAAACGACTTTGCAGTCTGAGGCATTAGACCATAGTGCTACATAACTCCCACCATTGGTAAATATCTAATAATGTTTCTTTTAGCATGAAAATATTTTCCTGATTTTTCATAATACTGGTCTCATACAATATTTGTCATTTAGTGATGGACTATTTTCACTCAGCACAATGTCCTCCAGGCGCATCTGTGCTATAAAGTGTTTTGCAGATTCATCACTATTCTTCAACGTTGTGTAGTATTCCATTATGTGTATGCAGCAAAGATTGCTTACCCATTGTTTTTGTTATGTTAAGTATTGCTGCACTGAACAATATTTATTCATGTCAAAGCTCTTACCTCTTGAGAATATATGCCAAATACAGGGATTACTGGGTCACATGGTATTTCATATGTTATTCCCAAGTTTTTGAGGAAGTGCCATGCCCTTTTCCACAGCGATTGAACCATTTTATGGTCGGAACCGACTCAACGGCACTTAACAACAACAACAACAACCAGCAATATAGAAGGGTCCCAGTCTCTCCACATACATGCCAGGAGTTGTTTTCTGTTCCTATGAATTTTTCTATTAATGCTGAGTTGAGATAATATCTCATTTTTTGTTTTGATTTGCATCTCTTTATGGCTAATGATTGTGAGCATTTCTTCATATGTTTGTTGACTGCCTGAATGTCTTTTTTGGTAAAGTGTCTATTCATGTCCTCTTCCCCTTTTATAATTGGATTATTTGTCTTTTTCTTCTTGAGGTGTTTAAGTTTAGCATAAATTTTAGAGATTAATCCCTTTTTGATATTTCGTTACTAAAATATTTTCCCAATCTGTGGGTTCTCTTTTTACTCTTTTGGTGAAATCTTTTGATGCACTTAGTGTCTAATTTTTAAAAGGTCCCAGTCATCTAATGTATCTTTTTCTGTTTGTGTATTTTCAGGTATGTTAGATAGCATATTTAGGCCATATATAAGATCCCTTGTTTGTCCTTATTTTGTCACTGATAATCCTTATAGTTCTAAGTATTACATTTAGGTCTTTGAACCATCTTGAGTTTGGTTTTGTATATGGTGTGAGATATGTGTCTTGTTTCATTTTTCTGTGAATGGATTTCTAGCTTCGTTAGTGCCATTTCTTAAATAAAGTATCTTTTTGCCTATTTAATGTGTCTTGGCCCTTTGCCGAGTTTCAAATATCAGCTGACCATAGGTAGATGTATTTACTTCTGGATTTTCAATTTTGTTTCATTGCTTTATGAGTCTTTCATTATACCAGTTGTTGTTGTTAAGTGCCTTCGAGTCGGTTCCAACCCATAGCAACCCTGTACAGGGTTTCCGAGGGTGTAAATCTTTACGGGAGTAGAAAGCCTCATCTTTCTCCCATAGAGCGGCTGGTAGTTTCGAACCGCTGACTTTAAGGTTCGCAGCCCGATTCGTAACCACTACGCTACCAGAGCTCAATTTCATTATACCATTACAAGACTGTTTTGAGTCCTAGGGTTGTCTAGCAGTTTTGAGATTGGGAAATGAGAAGCCTTCTTTATTCTTCTTCTTTAGTGATACTTTCTTTGCTTATCTGGGAGACCACTTTCTTGTATATTAAGAATGCTAACCAAAGATCTGAAATATTCTTATAAATATTTCCCAGTTTATTGTTTGATTTTAATTGATTTTACTTTTGATGGGCATATTTTTAAAAATTTTATACATTCAAGTAGACTAAACTTAAAGCTTACTCCACCATGTGCTTTTATGTTTTGAAGGGTTTTACATATTAGTTGGTAAGTCAGAAATGCACTTAAATTTTCTCTGACATATTTTTAGTTTCTCTTGAGGCCATTTACCTAGGACTGGGGGCAGAGTGGCTTCTGCAGATGAAATCTTTGGGCTGGAGTATGGTACAGAACCTAAGCATTTGGAATTTGAGAGGTCTGCAAGGTCAGGCAGTGGATGCTCTGCTGTGGACTCATTCTGGCTCTGCTCTCTGCCACATTTCAGCATAGGACTCACAATACTGGGAGTAGCTCTTTATGCATATAAAGGCCTGCACAGGTAGGACTTCTGATCACTGTTGTTCTCTCCTGCAAAATACATCTAATTGGAAGACGATCTTAGAATTTAAACTCCTGTTCACTGGCCATACTTCCCCATCCAGAAGTGAATATTGGAGCTAGGTATTATTACAGAGCCAGAAGCTTTGGTATTGTCTCAGGGCAAGGGAGTGTCCTCACCTAAACTTCATAGGGCCAAAGCCACATGGCCATTTCCCTTGTCTGGATCTCTCCAGGCCCATGATTGGGGATCTCGCTGTGGCTGTGATTCCCAGACATTTCCCTCACTCTTTCATAATTTACGACTCAGGCAATGGAAGGGTAGAACCCTCTGGACTGGGTATCCAGTGAAACAGAACCCCTGAATTCTTTCTCATTTCCTTCTTTTGATAGGGTGGGGAAAATTAATCAGATGGCCCAATCCTACAGTGTGCCTAAATTGGCGCCAAGATTTTGGAGAATCTGCTCTATGAGGGTGAGTTTCAAAATTGTCTAGAGATCACTCAGCTGCATACTACAAGATAAAGTTTTAATATAGAAGCAGGGGAAAAGGTGAGCACAGAGTTCAGCAAGATCTCACAGAGTGGTCATTCGACTAGAAGTCACAATCACCTGCCAGGAATGGATTACAGGCTTGAAAAAGAGGCACTCTGACCTAGTTCTAAGACATTAAAAAATGCTGACAGATTGCACACCAAGTAGCTTCAAAGCTAAGGGTTTAAAGAGACAATGTCTAAGACAGTTGGAGGTAGACAAACAGAAACAGGCTCAGTGTGGGACATTGTGTATCAAGTCTGAAATATGGTGCCTGTGGGTCAGGCTTCCCTGCGACGTTAATCTCAGGGGTGGTCCCAGTCTTTTACATGTCTCAGGGCTCCTGTGAGCCACCTACTGGGGCTATCTGGGGGAGTAAAGAGCATTCTGACTGATCAGGCTTTATGTGAGCACTACTCAGAGAATCCAGCAATATTTTATAAGTTTGCAGGAATTATGGAGATGTTTACATGTTGTTGGTTTGACATATAACACCTCTGTAAAGATCTAACTCTCAAGAGACATTACCAAACCTTTTGGGTAGGAGGGAGGGAGTGCCTCTTTACCTTCGGACTCTAGAATAGAACCAGTGTCTCATAAAATCCTAAAGTGAGAAAGAGAAAGATAAAAATGAGTTAGGCAGTTCAGATAGAAAATCACACACACAAAACACACAAAGCAGTTATGCCAACCTCACTCATACCCCGCTATCCAATATCTCAGATTATTGTGGGCAAGTCCTCGGCATGTTTACTGGCTGGCTGGTTCATTCAAAATGTAGTACTCTGGTGACAGGTTCATGTCACTCACCATACCCGAAGAACTGGGGGTGAGTTGTGCTTCACCATGATTAAACGAGACTTTAGAGCACAAGCAGTTTACTGACAAAAAAAAAAAAAAAGTACGTTCTCAAAGTAGAGCACATCAGAATGTCTAAGAGTAGCATTGTTGTTGTTGTTAAGTGCCGTTGAGTCGGTTCCGACCCATAGCGACCCTGTATAGGGTTTCCGAGGAGCAGCTGGTGAGCTTGAACCACCGAGTTTGCAGTTCAAACAGCTTTACAGTCTGGCGCATTAACCCACAGAGCCACACCAGGACTCCAAGAGTAGCATTAGCAACACACAATAACTCCATTCTCTTACCTTCACCAACCAGTTGTGTTGGAGGGATTCAAATGATACTCTCATGTTTCAGCACTAGAATGTCAAGTTCACAGGGTATGATGCCCTAGACTTAATACCTGGTTCAGTGCCAGAAAGAAATAGGACTTGCAAACCCTACCTTCTTATGAAGTGAGACAAAGATCAGTAGACCAAAGTCTTCATCAAAACAGTGAGGTTATCAGAGCATAGATTGTTTCCTGAAGAGTGGGGACGGGTCTACTTCACGAGTGAGGATAGACCCTTAGAGTAAGGGACTTGAGCATTAAGTACGGTTTCCTCTTTCTGGTTCCAGATGCCCCCCCCCCCCCCACAAGGTTTGATACTGCCCTTCACTGATTATGTGTTAATAAAGAAGTGGATTATTTATTTGAATTTTACTAAAGAGGTAAATGCTTCTTAGAAATGGGGTTGTATCCCTTTCTGTTTCCTTCATGGTTGACTGCATCTGGTGTTACTTTCTCTGTTTGGTGGTTTGGCCATTAAGGTTCTTCCCCTTTAACTGCACATGGTATTGTTTTTCCTCTACATGGTCACAGGTCCTGCTCCTTTATCTTTGTATTCTTGCCCACCAACTGATTGTGGGCCCTCGATAGGCTAGTTGTCTAATTCTTCACCCTGTACCTGTCAACTGCCCAATTTCTGCTATGTCCCCTTCCTCTGAACCTGTATTTGTCAGGGTCCAAACCAGTTCTAACTAGTTCAGTCATGGCTGATGAAGCGACATGGGGACTGACTGAAAGTTTTAAAATTTGGGTAATCTGGTACAGGAAATATCATGGGTTAAAATCTGGGAATGGGATCCTTAGAAAGGCATAGAGAGCCACTTCACAACCTTGATGTATGACATTAGGTTATTGCTAGGAGAGTGAGAATAACACATGTTCATGGCTTTGGGATTACCACCATCTCTTAGCTGGGCATCTTTGTGTTCAACTCGGTTGGTCAAGAGATTTGGTAGTTATATAATGTGCATTTGCCCGTGTTTCCAAAGAGATAAATTAAGTTTATAGCAGTGTTTTGATCCATAGTTTTCCCTGTTCTGGTTAATATTCTGATTCATCTACATTTTGAAAGTGTGGGTCTGCTCATCCATGACTGAACCAGACTGAACTTGTTTAAGCCATGATATAAAGCTATGTTAACCTACTTCCTTCCATCACTTCAATTAGGACTCATGGAGACCCTGTGTAGGGTTTCTGAGGTTATAAATCTTTATGGGAGCAAAAAGCTTCCTTTTCTCCTGAGGAATGGCTGGTGGATTTGAACTACCTATCTTGTGGTCAGCAGCCTTATGTCACCAGGGCTCCTAAAAGTTATATTACCTCTCTAAACTATTTTTCTATAACACCAGATCAGAGAATATTGAAAACAATTGTTACATACTGAAATAATAATTTTCATGAAGACATTATGACTCTGACGTTTCTAGGCATTTTATAAATACTCACCTCCTCTGGTAAATATTTGATATTTAGTTGTCCTTATTTTGATATTCAAGTCACTATTTCAATGCCAACAATAAACAATGAGAAAGTGGTTATTCCCTCTGCTCAGAAATGTTTCACAGAGGTTTCTTCTATATAGTAAATCGTAACAAAGGCTAGAAAGGGCAATTTTAAATATTTAATGTAATTTTACTTTATTTTATAGTGAAACTTTGATTGTAGTACAGCAGTTTTGAAGTGAGAATTATAAAGTTCTCTGGTTTCAAATGTCAAGGGTATAGTGTATCTAGTTTGTACTAATATTGCAAATATCAGTTTGATAGGAAAATAGAACATATTTACAACAAGTATATTAACTTTAAGAAGGAGGTAGGTCACTTTTATTTCTTACTTTCTAATTCTGAGTCTTCATGGAACTGTTTGACCCCAGTCTTCTCCTTAAAGACTTCTATCATACTCATTTTCATGATAATCTCTCCCTGTTATGAGTATGATACATTTACAATTATTCTGGTATCTTCATATTATGGCATCTATCGCTTTACAGTGGAGTCATGGGGTTGCACTGTAGGATAGTCCCTGAAGTGCTAACCACAAGGTCAGAGTTTCAAATCCACCAAATGCTCCTTGGAAATCCTATGTAGGGTTGCTATGAGTTGGAATTGACTCATTGACATTTAACAACACTAACATTGCTATTGAAATGAGTTTCTTGGTGACATAAGTGGTTTGCAGCAGGCCATGAACCTAATGGTTGGCAGTTTAAATCAAGGCCTGGTAACATACATTTGTAGTAATACTAAGACCCCCAATACAAACCCATTATCCTTGAGTTAATTCTGACTCATGGCAATCATGTGTTACATACTAGAAATGATCCCTAAGCTTTTTTCTTCGGTATGGATTTTTTTCATTCCGTATGGATTGCATCTCAATGTCAAGAAAACAAAAATCCTCACCACTGGACCAATGAACAACAGTCTTATCAACAGAGAAAAGATTGAAGTTGTCAAGGACTTCATTCTTCTTGGATCAACTATCAACATTCACAGAAGCAGCAGTCAAGAGATCAGACGACATATTGCATTAGGCAAATCTGCTGCACGGGAACTTTTTAAAGTGTTGAAGAGCAAAGATGTCAGCTTGAGGACTAAGGTGCGCCTGACCCAAGCCATGGTATTTTCAATAACCTCATATGGATGTGAAAGCTGGACAGTGAATAAGGAAGATCGTAGAAGAATTGATGTCTTTGAATTGTGGTGTTGGAGGAGAATACTAAAAGTGTCATGGACTGCCAAAAGAACCAATAGATCTGTTTTGGAAGAAGTACAACCAGAGTGCTCCTTGGAGGCCAAGATGGCTAAACTTCATCTTTCATATTTTGGACATATTGTCAGGAGGGAACAGTTGCTGGAGAAGGATGTCATGCTGGGTAAGATGGAGGGTCAGAGAAAAAGAGGAAGACCCCCAGCGACATGGATCAGCCAGGTGGCAGCATTGATGGACTCAATTGTGGCGGCGATAGTGAGGTTGGCCCAGGATTGGACATTGTTTTGTTCTGCTGTGCATGGGGTCGCTATGAGTCGGTTCCCACTCGATGGCACCTGACAACAGCAACAACATAATATTTACAGAACTGCTTTACCAGGAATCTCTACCTTGGTGCCAGTATGTAGTTTTGATTCTCCAAACCTTAGGTTAGTGGTGAAGATAAAACCTTGCAGTAAACCGTATGAGTCAATTCTACTCCATAACATATAGGAGTGCAAGGAGTCAGAACTGACTTGAAGGCAACAAACATTTTTCTACTATTATTCAATTAGTATTTTTCTCAACAAGTCTATGAGGCTCTTCAGAGCTGCTATTTTTGGTAGTCTGTGCAGTGCTAGGAAGATTGTCAAGTACATTCAGAATGGGTGAAAATATATGTTTAATTGAATGAAATAACCACCTCTTTCTTTACAAGGAATCTGATTTTATCAGTTTAAACTAATCAAGCTGTCCCTTACTTATTTGACTTTTATAGTTGTAAAATTTAGGAAAACTCAAGTAATGATCATTTTGTTCATGCAATTGGTCCTCAAAAATATGATTGTCATTTTGATGATTTGTATAATTATCTTTTTTACGGTTATTCATTTCAAATGTTACTGTGTTCTATAAATAGCAAAACCTATAGTAAGTGCTGGACCACAAGGTCTATGCTTTGAGCCTGCTAGCCGGTCAGCAGAAGAAAGATGACGTTTTCTGCTCCCACAAAGATTTAAAACCTCGGAAACCCTATGCGTCATAGAAACTCATAGGTTCTCTATGAGTTGAAACCTACTCGATGATGCTTAACAACAACAACAATTTTATAGTGTTCTTCTTGTGTGTATGTATTTATTTTTATGTCTGAGGTCTGTTTATATGTGTGTGAAGAAGTGAGAGGAAAGCCTTAATTATAGTCATCACAGCAAAAACTATGTGGGAAATATACAATAGGTGTGTGATTCAAGACTTTTTAAATCCACGTATGAGAGACTTGCTTGATGCAGCAGTAAGGCATCACCCATGTAAGTGATTTTTTGGAAATACTGACAGGATTTAATATTTATTATAAACACAGCATTTGTCAAAGAAATGGCATCATAAATGCTTTCATTTTATGAAAGTGGAATTAAAATGTCTTTACAGAATACAACATTCTTCTCATTAAACTTCACAGAAGTACTATGAAAATTGGCTTTCACCACAAGTTCCCTTTCTCTTATCTTTCTTTCCAGCTGCTCTGATTCTCCTGAAAATAAGCTTCTCTTGGTAGTTTTTGTTAATAGGTAATAAGACTAGTGATTTAAGCCACTGATTACTCTCTCTTGGTTTTCAAACCATTCGAGTATGCTTCTAGTTAGAATCATGATTGCAGTGATAAGTCGATGTGAGTGGATGGCAATTTTATACATTAATGCTCATTGAGCTTCTTAGAGTTACATTAGCTCTTGCAATTATAAAAAAGTGCTACTAGTACAAGACATATTTATGAATTTCTGAAATACATATTTACTGCTTAGCAATATTCGAGGTCTACATTGGCCTTCTTGAAATGCATTTTGCTGTAACAAAATATGCACTTCTAGTATGGGTAATTGGAGTCCTCGTGTGGCGCTGTAGGTTAATGTTCCAGACTGCAAAGCCATTTAAACTGTAAGGTTGGTGGTTCAAGCTCACTAGCTGCTCCTTGGAAACCCTATACAGGATCTCTATGTGTCAAAATTGACTCGACGGCACTTGACAACAACTACAAGTATGAGTAATTAGCAAACTCTGTTCATGTCTCAAATGGTGCTTTTATTTTTTTGATCAGGCCTACTAGCTGTACATTTAGAGTCCTTCAGTAGAAATTGGCTCAGATTTACAAGACAAACTTATAAAATAATTGGAAGCCACTCCTCCTTATCCCTCTTTCCTTCCACAGCTGTTTCAAACACATACAGACACACTAACCTTCACAACTTATGTCTTTGGAGTCTCAGTGACCTGGTGACTTGCTCTGACATGGCTGGTAACAACTCTGGCACAGAGGAAGATGCAAACTTTTTAATTGGGAGTAGCTAGGTTTTCAAATTCTTTAGCGGACCATTACTTAGCATAAAGTCACTTTGGAATCAATTAAATATGAACCTTTGTCACATCAGTATTCATAGGAAAGCACGTAGGTGATTAAAGATCCTTGGCCTCTAAATATTTGACGACTTACCAGTAGCAGCCATTTAGGAAGCCTTATTAGCTGTTTTATACTTCTAGGGATGGCAGCATAAAAAAAGTAAAACAAAATTGGAGGAATGTGATTGCCTCCAAATAAGTGTTCACTCAGCACTGGCATGGATTGTTCTATTGTAAGATGCTATCATTCTCTTTCTACCTGTCTATACCACCTGCTGCAAATTTCTGGGACCTCCTAAGCGCTCTCTTCAATACCATAGTATGTTTTCATATCTACTGCTTCTGTGTGCTGTTGAGTTGCTTTTGACTCACAGTGACCCCGTATAGGGTTTCTGAGACTGTAAATCTTTATGGGAACAGAAAGTCTCATTTTTCTCCTGAGGAGCATCTGGTGGATTTGAACTGTTGACATTGAAGTCAGCAGTTCAATGCACAACCCACTATGCTACCAAGGATGCTTTATGTTTTCATAACTAGACATGATTAAAACAAGTGAATACATTTAAATTTTTTCATCAGCCAAATAGTCTTGGACAGAAAATACCCTTTGGATATAGTGAAAGAAGAAAATTTTAGCATTCATAATATTTCAGGGAGAGCCTTTAATTTAAACTACAAATTAAAAAAAAAGATGCGTCTGTGAATGGCTTTAGTTTTCTCATAAATCATTATGATGCTAAGTGTATTAGCTACTATTATCGAAGGCATCATATACCACACAGTCTGTTGAGCTGTGTGGTACACATTACCTTCTTACAGCAGCAGTGTTAGGATGTATATATTTGCATCCACATTTCACATATGAGAAAATGGAGGGTCAGAGAAGTAATCTAAGTAATTGGATTAATCTATGCAAACAATGTGCAAGTGGCAGAATACAAAGAGATTACTTTAGCAACTGTCCCAGTCATGAGTGAATAACTATTTTGTTTTTTTTTGTCTAGACAGTCACTGAAGAGTTAAAAGTTTTATAAAGTATACCCTTTGCTGAAATTGTTTATAATTCAAAATTTTACCTGCTCAAATGAAACTTTCATATTGAATACCTGATGCTTTAGTAGAACCCAGTCCTTTAATATTTAAAAATGACAATGTATTGTCTATTTAATCATAAAGACATATGACCTAAATATGTACTGGTATTTATTTGGATTACTGTTGTTATCATCTGCAGTTGAGACAGTTTTGCTTCATAGGGACCCTGTATACACCTTTGTGAGACCTGAAAGCCTATCTTTCTCTTGCAGAGCAGTTGGTGATCTCAAACTGTTGACCTTGTGGTTAGTAGTCCAGAGCTTATCCTACAGTCATTGAAAGTATTCCACATCATACATCTGCTAGTTTCAACGGAGAAACCATAGCCCTTAATAAATATGGAAAAAAAGAAAAAACGAGATGCTTTTTCCATTGTTGTTGTTGTTAAGTGCCATTGAGTCAGTACTGACTCGTAACGATTCTATGCCTAGTTCTGGGCCAACCTCATAATCTTTGCTACTCTTGAGTCCAGTGATGCTGCCACTGTGCCATTCCATTTTGCAGTGGGTCTTCCTCTTTTCCTCTGATCCTCCACTTTACCAGACATGATAACCTTCTCCAATGATTGGTCCCTTCTGACAATACGTCTGAAGTGAAATAATGGCCACTAACAGTCATTACTGAGCAATTTATAGTCAGAAAGAAACACGGTAAAAATGTTATGGGAGCAGCAGTCAAGAAATCTAATGACGTATTGCATTAGGCAAATTTGCTGCACAAGACCTTTTTAAAGTGTTGAAGAGCAAAGATGTCAGCTTGAGGACTAAGGTGCACCTGACCCAAGCCATGGTATTTTCAATAACCTTATATGCATGCAAAAGCATGTGAATAAGGAATAACCTTATATGCAAGTGAAATATAATAATAATAGCCTTATATGTCAATAACCTTATATGTCAATAACATTATATGCATGTGAAAGCAAGTGAATAAGGAAGACTGTAGAAGAATTGATGCATTTGAGTTATGGTGTTGGAGGAGAATATTGAAAGTGCCATGGGCTGCCAAAAGAACCAACAGATCTGTGTTGGAAGAAGTGCAGCCAGAGTGCTCCTTGGAGGCCAGGATGGCCAAACTTCCTCTCTCATATTTTGGACATATTATCAGGAGGGGCCAGTTGCTGGAGAAGGACATCCTGTTTGGTAACGTGGAGAGTCAGAGATAAAGAGGAAGACCCCCAGCAGTATAGATTGGGAAAGTGGCAGGGCTAATGGTCTCAAGCATTGCAACAATTGTGAGGTTGGCCCAGGATCAGGCAGTGTTTCATTCTGCTGTGCATAAGGTTACTATGAGTCAGTACCGACTTGATGACACCTAACAACAACAACTGAAAATTTGATTTACAATAAAAAAGGATGACACACATGGGGGAGGGGGTGTGTTCTGATATATTTGAAAAAATGAATGCCGTTTCATTCAGATTTATGGTTCCACTCTTTACCAACCCCCTCTGCTACCTAGTAATTATTTTTTAGTAATATTACAGAATGTATTTTCACCTCAAAGAATGTAAAATCGATATGTTCATGTTTCTATGATTTAGGCTTAAAGAGGGCTGAGATTTGGGATTTTATGCTGTTCACGAAGCCCTTCCATTGTCACAGTTTTACATCACTGTTAATAATGTACAATCTTGTCAAGAATGGTATACTAGGAACTAGTCAGCATTATAAATTCTATGCCTGGATTTTACCTCAATGTACTGTATCATTCTGTAACTTTATTTCAATCTGAAATATGAAGGAGCTCAATATGTTAGTTGTGTTGTTGTTGCTAAGTGCCATCAAGCTGGTTCCAACTCATAGGCTTTCCAAGTAGTGACTGGTGAGTTTGAACCATGAAACTTGTGGTCAGCAGTCCAATGTTTATCCTACAGTGCCGCAGTGGGACTTCATGTTAGGTGTAGTGTTGTTAATATCTTTCTTTTGTTTTTTTTCTCAACTTCTTCCTCTCAGTGTGTACTTTGCTTCCATTCCATGCCTTCTAGGTCAAGTACACATATTAAACTTTTTGTGTTTCAATCCCTTAGATACATAATACAGTGCTATTTGGGGACTCACATGGTATCTGACCATTTCATTAAGTCCAGGAGAAGAGAAAAATCTTTGTCTGAGGTAAGACACAAACAAAGAATGAGAAAGTTTCAGGTCAGTCAGAGGATACCGTGGTTCTGTTTCCTCTGAGGAGGACAAAGCAATATCCTGACTTATAGGTTTGGGAGAGTAAGCTGGAGATCACAGGATTGAATTTTTTAAGACCAATAACTTATTCATTGCAAATATCTTTTTTAAGAAACATAAAACATGACCATACACATGGCCTCACCAGATGGAGAACACAGAAATCAAATTGACTACATCTCTGGAAAGAGATGGTGGAAAAGCTCCATGTCATCATCCAAAACAAGGCCAGGGGCTGACTGTGGAACAGATCATCAATTGCTTATATGCAAGTTCAGGCTGAAGCGAAGAAAATTAAAACAAATCCATAAGAGTCAAAATAAGACCTTGAACATATTCCACTTGAATTTAGGACAGATTTGATACATTAGACACTAAAGATAAAAGACCAGAAGAGTTGTGGAATGCCATCAATAACAGCATACAGGAAGAACCCAAAAGGTCATTAAGAAGACAAGAAAGAAGGAAAAGACCAAAGTGGATGTCAGAAGAGACTTTGAAACTTGCTTTCCAGCATAGAGATGGAAGAAATGAGGA
>NW_006408542.1:1601308-1602847 GCF_000296735.1 Chrysochloris asiatica | reverse complement strand
GGAATCTGTACTTGGACCAAGAGGCAGTTGTTCGAACAGAACATGGGAACACGGAATGGTTAAAAATTAAGAAAGGTGTGCAACAGGGTTGTATTCTTTCATCATACTTATTCAACCTGTATGCTGAGCAAATATTCTGAGAAGCTAGGTTATATGAAGAAAAACATGGCATCAGGATTGGAGCAAGACTCATTAACAACCTGTGATATGAAGATGATACAACCTTGCTTGCTGAAAGTGAAGAGGACTTAAGATACTTTAGTATAGGTTCCATCTCAGTGTAAAGAAAACACCATTGGACCAATAAACAACAGCCATATAAATGGAGAAAAGATTGAAGTTGTCAAGGATTTCCTTTTGCTCAGATCAACCATCAATACTCATGGAAGCAGCAGTCAAGAAATCAAATGACTTATTGTAGTAGGCAAATCTTCTGCACAAGACCGCTTTAAAGTGTGGAAGAGCAAAGATGTTATTTTGATGACTAAGGTGCTTCTGATATAATCCATGGCATTTTCAATAACCTCATATGTATGTGAAAGTTGGATAGTAAGTAAATAAGAGTAAAGAGTGAAGTATTTGATTTATAGTGTTGGAGCAGAATATTACAAGTACCATGGACTGCCAAAAGAACAAACCAATCTGTGTTAGAAGAAGTACAGCTGGAATGCACCTTAGAAGCCAGGATGGCCAGGCTTTGTCATTCATACTTTGGACATATTATCAGGAGGGGCCAGTCCTGGAAGAAGGATATTATATTTTGTAAAGTGGAGGGCTGGAGCAAAAGAGGACTATCCCCACTGCACAGTGGCAGCAGCAATCAGATGAAACATATCAATGGTTGTGAGGTTGGTACAGGACCAGGCAGTGTTTCATTCTGTTGTGCTTAGGGTCACTACGAGTCAGTACCAACTCGATGGCACCTACCAACAGCAACAAGCTTAAAATGGAGTGTCATATTTTAGCACAAATACCACAGGGAATGTGAAGGGGTTATCTGGGGATGAAGCTGTTGTTGTTATTAAGTGCTGTTGAGTCAGTTCCAACTAATAGTGGCCCTATATAGGGCTTCTAAGGAGTGGCTGGTGAGTTTGAACCTCTGACTTTGCAATTCAAATCAACATTGTGATCCAGTGCTTATCCTACAGCACCACAGCAGCACTCCAGCGACAAAGTAAATCATAGTAAATAACCCTCAAGCCTCTAGACCCATATTTTTGGTGCATATTTGCAATGTAGTTCAGAACGTAACTTCAGTACAGTGCTCCAGGCTACCAGTGCTTAAGCATCCTCAGATTTCAATTTTGGGAATTAAAAAAATGATATTTTAATTATTTCTGTTATTATTTATAGTTATATATGTGTAGTCTGGTGCTTGGGTAAACAGTTGGCTGCTAACTGAAAGGTTGACAGTTCAAACCAGCCAGTGACTCCATAGAAAAATGACTAGCAATCTGCTCCTTTAAAGATTTCAACCTACAAAAACCCAGGAGGACAGCACTGTGTCATATAGGGCTGCTATGAGTTGCATTTAACTCA
>NW_006408542.1:1596907-1600113 GCF_000296735.1 Chrysochloris asiatica | reverse complement strand
TCTGTGGAGCACAGCTCTACTCTGACACACATGGGGTGGCCATGTGTCAGAATCAACTCAACACCAACTAGTTTTATCTGTACTTACACTGGAAGATTTTCAATTCATTGCTGTTGAGTTGTCTCTGACTCAAGGCAACTCAATATGCAGAACGATGCGCCATAGCTTTCATTAGCTGGGTATGTGAATTTATATCACTAGGTCTGCCTTCTAAAATGCTTCTGGGTTAACTTTAGCCTACAACCTTTTGGTTAGCAGCTGAGTTTGTTACTCATTTGTTCTACCCAAGGACTTCAGAGAGACATTAGATCAAACTATAAAATATTGCATATAATGATATAATGTACCTCATTCTTGTAAATGGGCTGCGGTTAAAACACACTGCTGAAATGTTGATTGTTTTTCAGCACCAGATAAAACTTCTCAGGGTCAGGCTTTGAAAATTGAATATAGCTTCAAAACAGCATGGACCTTACTATCTGTGGCCAAATGCTTAAATTCACATGAAAGATAAATGAGAAGGTGGGAGCTTGCCCGTCTAAACTCTGTCATGTTATATATTATTGCAGAACGCTTGATGGAGCCATTTGGCAGTGTGTGGAGTGAAGGTTAGAGGTTTGGCTAAAGGTCGGAATCTCACTTGTAAAAAAATCATACTTTGCCTCAAACTCAAGATGCCACTAAGTTAGTGAAAGTTTGTGGGATGAGGAAGAGGAAATCTTCATTGGTTCCTCTGGGGATCATAAGTGAGGAAGTGTGCTTTGTGTTTAAAACTTCAATTTTTATTTGAGTTTAAGCACCTGGAACTACTCAAGGTGTGACTCATCCCTTCAAACTTGGTGACCACTCACACTAGTCCCTGAGAGAGCCACAACTGTTAAAAACAGTTGCTGTCAAGTCAGCTTGAACTAATGGCAATTTCACATGTGTCAGGATAGAACTGTGCACCATGGTGTTCTAATGCCTGATTTTGAGAAAGAGATTACCAAATTTTATTCCAAGGCATATGGGAAGGCTCAAATCTACAGTTTTTAGGTTGTTGTTGGTGTTGTTGTTAGGTGCCATCAAGCCAGTTTGGACTCATAGTGACCTT
The DNA here is from genome assembly GCF_000296735.1 of Chrysochloris asiatica. Lineage (NCBI taxonomy): Eukaryota > Metazoa > Chordata > Mammalia > Afrosoricida > Chrysochloridae > Chrysochloris > Chrysochloris asiatica. The sequence goes on along the minus strand of NW_006408542.1, from coordinate 1,599,020 downwards.
ATTATGCACAGCAGAATGAAATGCTGTCTGGTTCTGAGTCATCCTCACAATTATGTTTGAGACCATTGCTGCTGTCAGTGTGTCAATTCATTCAGTTGGGGTGGGGCGAGTCTCCCTTTTTTATTTGGCTGACCATCTACTTTCCAGTTATGATGTCCTTCTCCAGGAACTGGTTTCTTTTGGCAGCATATCCAAAGTAAGAGAGACGAAATCCAAATATCCTTGCTTCTAGGAAGCATTGACTGTACTTCTTTCAAGACAGATTTGTTTGTTCTTCTGGTAATTCATGCTACTTTCAGAATTCTTCTCCAGTACATAATAAAAATGCATAGATTCTTCTAAAGTCTTCCTTATTTATTATCCAACTTTCACATGCATATGAGCTGATTGAATATATCATGACTTGGGTCAGGCACACCTTAGTCTGCAAAGTGACATCTTTGCTCTTTAACAATTGAAAGAGGTCTTTTGCAGCAGATTTGCCAAATGCAAATGATTTCTTGATTGATGCTCTCATGAGTATTGAATGTGAATGCAAGTAAAATGAAGTCTTTGACAACTTTAATCTTTTTTCTGTTTATCATGACATTATTTACTGTGAGAATTTTCCTCTTCTTTACAGTGAGGTAAAACTATACTGAAGGTTGTAGTCTTTAAACTTCATCTGTAAGTATTTCAAGTCTTCGTAGCTTCCAGCAAGGAAGGGGAGATTGTCTGCATATTATAGGTTATTAATTAGTCTCTCTCCAATCCTGATGTCAAACCTTTAGGTTGTTGGTGGTTAAGTGCCATTGAGTCTGTTCCAACTCAAATTGACCCTGTATTGGATTTCTGAGGCTATACACATTTATGGGAGCAGAAAGCCTCATCTTTCTCCTGTGAAGTGGCTGGTGGACTTGTTTATCCAATGCTTATCCTACAATGTCATCAGCACTTCCAATCCTTGAGATAATAGGCAAATATACTAACATTTTGCAACACCCAGGGACTCCAACGGACAGAAACCCCTCAGTTAGGAAGCATTCAAGTCACTTCAGGTCTTGAGTTGGGTCCCACAATCTTACTTTGCTTCATATTGTTGTTGTTATTGTCATCAGGTTGGTTCTGACTCATAGTAACCTTATGAATGACATAATGAAACATTGCCCTATTCTGCGCCATCCTCACAAACATTGTGTGTATATATATATTAATGTTTTATTGTGAATTATGTGATAGTTTACATGGGATAACATTAGTTTTACATTCATCCTATCGTATATTGTTTCATTGCCATGGTTACAATCCCCTCCATGCATCATCAACCAACTAAAGGGTATACACTACAAGCCTGCCCCCCAGTCGTCAGCACACAGCCCCTCTCCCTCTCTGTGTCCAAAGTCCCTAACTGCTCCATCTCTCCATGTCATTGTCTCTGCCTCTATCTCAGGCATCACTGCTTCTCTGGATAGGGTCCCCCTCTCTGCTCTTCTCCCTTGATGGTCCCAGGGACTTCCACTCCTACACTGAAAAGCTAATCACTCCCCTCCTTGCTACAAACTGTCTACTTTTGATGAAATATATCCATGGATGTAGTGAAGCCTACAGGGGGGAAATTTATGAAAACTTCTTAGATATAACCAAACAGCTTGCGGGAATGAGTCATTGGGTATGGGGGCTCAGGACCATAGTTTCAGGGGACAATTAGGTAAGTTGGCATAATATAGTCCACAAAGACCATGTTCTATAGCCTGCTTTGGTGAGGTGTGACTGGGATCTTAAAAGATCCTGAACTGCCATCTAAGGTGTAACTATTATTTTCTTCTGGTCTAGAAGAAAGAAGAGTGATAGAAATTAAAAACATATATACACAATTAGTTCAATGGACTAGTGAACCACATGTACATCAGTCTCATGACTTTGAGACCAGAAGAACTAGACATTTCCTAGATATTACTACCAATCATTCTGAAAGGGAACACATTAAATGCTCTTGGATAGAGTAGGAGAAGAATGTCCAACAGAATTCAAAATTATAAAAAAATACCAAGCTTACTGTTTGGATATAGAGACTGGTGGAACCCCTGAGAATATGAACCTTTGTCACCCTTCAGGTCTGACAATTAACTCACTC
>NW_006408542.1:1595312-1595882 GCF_000296735.1 Chrysochloris asiatica | reverse complement strand
AGGCTGTAAATCTTTATGGGAGCAGAATGACTCATCTTTCTCCCACAGAAACACTGGTAGTTTTGAACTGCTGACCTTTAGGTTGGCAGCATGACTCATAACCACTACGCTACCAGAGTACCAGGTAGCACTCATAATTATTCATTTTCTTCTCCATGTTTCATATACTCTTTGACAATTAGGTTGGACCCACACAACTATTTCTGGCAATGCATGAAAGCCAAAATGATGTGAGGATGCAATTTGAGTGATGTGTCTCTCATCCACCTTTTCTTCCAATACCTTGGCAGTTGTGGGGGGGTGGGGCATGTGTTATAATATGGATAAGGGCTTTCTCACTGACATCATAGTTACAGGAAGGAGAAATAAGCATTTATTCTGTTACCTGTAATTAAAAAAAATATGTATTATGATAGGATAACAAAGTCAACCTTGGCAGTGACAAATTGAATAAATGATGGCATGTATATACTATAGGATGTTACGCAGCCATAAAATAATCAAAACAGATTGTATCAGTCAAGGTTTCCAAACAAACAGCAAGTAGCATATATATATATATGTGTGTGT
>NW_006408542.1:1593721-1595012 GCF_000296735.1 Chrysochloris asiatica | reverse complement strand
CAGTTAACAATAACAACATATTCATATTCTACATCCTTTCTTATTTTTGTATATTGGAGTTTAGGTGATTGTGGAAGCTAGCAAATCTGAAATTTGTTGGATAGGCTGGCAGATTGCATACTTAACAGGCATGGATGCTGCAGTCTAGAGGTACAATTTATTCTTTTCTGGGAAACCACAATATTTGCTCTTTAGGTCCTCAACTGATTAACTGAGGTCCACGTACAGTATCAACGATAATTTCCTTTATTTAAAGTCAACTGATTGAAAATTCTAACATATCCACAAAATACTAGTAGAGCAAAAACTAGACTAATGTTTGATTAAATAGCTTGTTACTATAGCCTAGGCAAATTGACACAGAAATTAACCTCATCCACAGAGATCTAAGTGTACTGACTTAGAAAATCAACACATTGTTAGCATGTTTAAGAAAATTGCCAACAAATTGAAGAATGTAAGACAGATCCTTTGGATTGCCTAGCTTAGTAACTAACTTTTTTTTAGCATGCCTCTATAAACTTTGGAGACTGGAAAGATAGATATGGTCCTTACCAGGCCCCCTTGAAGTTAGGAAGTGGCAAGGTTATCCCAGGCTTACACAATGAGGGGTGAAGGGATGAGATGAGTACAGCTGTAGGTGGGGGAGGTAACTGTGGTCTAGATTTAAGTGTCAAGTTCAAGTCATATAACATCTTACCACTAGATTTTCTGCTAGAAAAGTCTGCAGAAGATGTGCCTTTCTCCTGACTGTTTTTTTTTTTTTTTTTAGACTGTTCATAACACTAATTTGTCCCCCTGACTTTGCCAGAAATTATGTATACTAAGGTCAGCAGTTAGAAACTACCAGCTGTTCAGTGAGAGAAAGATGAGGCTTTTTGCTCCTGTAAAGATTTATAGCCTCGGAGACACTGTACAAGGTCGCTGTTAGTCGGAACCAACTCCACAGCACATAACCACCAACACCAATACCCAATATTCTCTAATAAATGCCTTTCTGCTTAAACCATCAATATTTGATGCTGTTTTCCATTACTAGGAACCTTAACCAATAGTTTATGATCTATTACTGTAAAAACAAATAGCTTTCTCCATTTCTTTCAGTACTCCTTGTTGCTATTTGGTGCCATCCAGTCAGGGTGGGAACTAAGGCATATGTACAACAGAACAAAACTATTTGTTATGCATCATCGTCACAATTACTGTTATAGTTGAACCAATTGGTGTTACCAATCTGACTTCTTTTGCACTGACTTTCCACTTTACCAAGAATGATGTCCTGTTTCAAGGA
>NW_006408542.1:1590573-1592886 GCF_000296735.1 Chrysochloris asiatica | reverse complement strand
ACCAAGATCCATCTGGCATCAGCAATGATAACTCTTGTTCCATGTCTTTGTCTGAATCTACCTTGAATTTCTGGCAGCTCCCTGTTGATGTGCTACTTCAATCATTTTAAGATTATATTCAGCAAATGTTGCTTGCATGTGATGTTAATGATATTCAATGATTTCTGCATTCTGTTGGATCATCTTTCTTTGGAATGGGCACAAACATTATCCCTTCAATTGGTTGGCTAGGTAGTTTTCTTCCCAATTTCTGGCATAGATGAGTGAGCACCTTCAGCTCTGTCTCAGTTTGTTGAATCATTTCAATGTATATGCTATCAATTCCTAGAACCTTGTTGTCACCAATGCCTACAGTGCAGCTTTAACTTCTTCCTTCAATACAATTTGTTCTTGATCATATGCAGTCTTTTCAAATGATTGAATGTCACCCAATTCTTTTTGGTACAGTGACTCTGGGTATTCCTTTCATTTCCTTTTGATGCTTTCTGCTCTATTTAATATTTTGCCGATAGAATCCTTGAGTATTGGAGCTCAAGGCTTGAATTTTTCTTTATTTCATTCAGTTTAAGAAACACTAATCATAATTTTTCTTTTTGGTATTCAAACTCCAGGTATTTGCAAATTCATTACAATACTGTACTTATCTAGTTATCCCTTGATATTTGCTGTTTAGCTGTTTCACTTCATCATTCTCTTCTATTCACTTTAGTTTCTCTACACTTATGATCAAATTATAGAGTTTCTTCTGACATCTATTTTGGTCTTTTCCTTTTTGTCCTGTTGTTATAATTATCTGTTGTTTTTTTTTAATGTATGATGTTTTTCCTCTGCTTGCTTGTTTGATTTATTTATTAAAACTTTTAAATTATGAATTGAGTGAAGGTTTACAGAGCAGAGCACTAGTTTGGTATTAAAAAATTTTCATAGACTTCATTTCACTCTGCCATGTAACATCAGTTATCCAACTTCCTTCCTGTGATTCTTATTTCCTTTCAACCTTTTCTAACTCTTCTGAATTTTGTCCTTAGATAAATGCTGCCTTTTGATCTTGAATGGTTGACCATTCCATTGTGTCCATGCCTCACTAATGCTGTTATATCTCATATATACCTATTTACTACTTGTCTGGAAATTGAGTCACAAGGTTGAGTTCAGTTCCACACCTGAAGATTGAACAATGAACAACAGTTCCTCCAGTCTCTTTTTGACCAGTAACTTGGTCTACTTTATCATTTTGAGTTTTGTTCCACATTTTCTCCTACTCTACCCATGACCATCTTTTGTGATCCCTATCAGAACTGTTGGTAGTGTTAGCCTGGCACCATCTACTTCTTCTGGTTTTAGGGTCATGGAGAATGATGTTCACATTTCCCATTACTTCATTGGACTAATTGATTCCAAGCATCTTCAATTTTCAAAAATTTTCTTTTCTTCACATAAGGAGAAGTCAGTGGTTGCACCTGTGATGGCTGCTCATGAACTTTTAAGATCCCACTCACTAAAGTTGGATGCAGAACATTGTCTTTGTGGACTTTGTTAAGCAAGTTGACCATGGTGTCCCAGAGACTCTGGTCCTGAGTCCCATGTTCAGCAACTCATTCCCTCAAGGTGTTTGTCAATGTCTAAGAAGTTTTTATATTTTTCACATAGTATATTTCACCACACTGATAAGTTTGTAGGAAAAGATAATGTTTGTTGTTCTTGCTGATTGCTGTTGAGTCCATTCCAACTCAAATCAACCCTATATACGGTTTCTGAGAAGCAGCTGGTGGGTTTGAACTGCTGCACCTTGTGATTTGCAGTCCAGTGCTGATTCTACGGTACCACATAAGGAGTTCAAAGGATAATGTACCCATGTACAGACATGCTGCCAAAATTGTATATACTTTATAGGTATACTTTCACTCTCACTCCCATACCCTTTTAGCCTGTGCATCTGCTCATATGCAGATTGCTGCTATTGCAGGATTGCTTTTGTTGTTGTTGTTGTTGTTAAGTACCATCAAGTTTGTTCCAACTCATATTGACCTCGTATAGGGTTTCCGAGAAGGGGCTGGTGAGCTTGAACCACTGATGTAACAGTATTTACCTCTTGTCCCTATGACTCTTGCACTACTTCCTGTGTCTTCCCCTACCTTCAACATGCTTCTGCCAACCTCCTCTTGTGTGATGCATTGCCTTCCCCATCACTCAAGTTAGCATGCATCTGCCCTCGGTAGTTATTAGGTGCCATCAACACTAAACCACGCTGTGGCCTACAGAAGAAAACACTACCTGGTCCCGTGCCAGTCTTACAATTTTTATTATACGTAA
>NW_006408542.1:1587987-1589158 GCF_000296735.1 Chrysochloris asiatica | reverse complement strand
AAGCAGTGAACATGGGTGTGCATATATCTATTTGTGTCATGGATCTTATTTCCTGAGGATATTTACTAAGTAGAAGAATTTACTAAGTCCTGGTCTGGTGCTGTAGAATATGCATGGATTGCTAACTGCAAGATTGACAGTTCAGACCCTCCAGCTGCTCCTTGGAAACCTTTTATAGTGTCACTGAGAGTGGGAACTGACTCCACAGCAATCTTCAACAACAACAATGGCTATTTGGGGTCCTGATATAGTGTTGTAAGGATAAGCACTGGACTGCTAACTACAAGGTTGGTTGTTTAAACTCATCAGCTGCTCCTCGGAAACCCAGTGTTCTTGTTAAGTGCCATCCAGTCAGTTCCGACTATAGTGGCCCTATATAGGGTTTCCAAGGAGTAGCTCATGAGTTTGAACCACCAACCTTGCCATTCAAATTGAATTGTGGTCCAGTGATTACCCTATAGCACCAACCAGGACTCTCCAAAACGCTATACAGGGTCACTATATATTGGAACTGACTCTAATGCATTTAACAACAACAATGGCTAATGATCTCAAGCATTTCTTCATATGTTTGTTGGCCTCCTGAATGTCTTCATTGGTGAAGTGTCGGTCTACTCATGTCCTCTGCCCATTTTTTAATTGGATTATTTCCTGTTAAGGTGGTGGAATTTTCTATAAATCTATAAACCAACCTTGTGGGCCAGAGAGAGTAGTCCTTTGTCTGCTATGGCATTGCCAAGAAATTTTCCCAGTCAGTAGTTTCTCTTTTTAGTATTTTGGTGAAATATTTTGATACACATATATGCCACTTTTTAGGAGATACTAGTCATCTAGTTTGTCTTCTCCTATTTTTGTGTTTTCAAGTTATGTTTGATAGTGTATTTATGCCATTCATCAGATTCCCTAAATTTGTCCGTATGTTTTTCATTGATTTCACATTTAGGTCTTTAATCCCCATTGAGTTCATTTTTGTGTGAACTGTGAGGTATGTATCTTGTTTCATTCTTCAGCAAATGGATTTCCAGCTTGACAGCACCATTTGTAGAAGAGGCTATCTCTTTTCCATTTACTGTGTTTGACCCATTGTCAAAGATCACAGGACTGTAGGTTGATGGATTACTTCTGGTCTCCATTGATCTATGTGTCTTTCATTGTACCACTAACAGAACTG
>NW_006408542.1:1584954-1586187 GCF_000296735.1 Chrysochloris asiatica | reverse complement strand
TACTAATAATGACAACACTGAAAAGGACATTAGGAAAGCAATACCATTTACAGTAGCCACCCAAAGGATGACGTATTTAGGAATAAATGTAACCAGAGAAACAAAGGACCTACACAAAGGAAACTACAAAACACTACTACAAGAAACTAAAAGATATGTACAAAAATGGAAGAATATACCATGCTTCTGAATAGGAAGCTTTAACATTGTGAAAATGTCAATACTATGTAAAGCAACCTACACATATAACACAATCCCAATCCATATTCGACCAACATTCTTTAGAGAGATGGAAAAAAAATAATTACAAACTTTATATGGAACGGAAAGAATCCCAGGATAAGCAAAGCACTACTTAAGAAGAAGAACAAAGTTGGAGGCCTCTTACTCCCTGATTTCAAAATTTACTACATGGCTATAGTGGTAAAAACAGCTTAGTACTGACTGGTACAATAGAAGATATATCGATCAATGCGACATAATTGAATATCCAGAAATTAACCCATCTACATACAGCCAACTGAGTTTTTACAAAGGGCCAAAGTACAATGAATGGGGAAGATATAGTCTCTTCACCTGATGTTGCTGGCAGAACTGGAAAGCAATATGCAAAAGGTTGAAACAAGACCTTTACCTCATACCTTATAAAAAAACCCGACTCGGCATGTATTAAAGACCTAAATGTGAATACTAGAATTATAAAGGTCATCAGTGAAAAAATAGGAACAAATTTGTGGGCCATAATATAGGGGCTCTGATAGTATAGTGGTTATGAATCGGGCTGTGAAGTTCAGCAGTTCGAAACTACCAGGGGCTCCACGGGAGAAAGATAAGACTTTCTGCTCCCGTAAAGTTTACAGCCTCGAAAACTTTGTACAGGGTCGCTATGGGTCGGAACCAACTTGACAGCACTTAACAACAACAATATAGGGCACACACAGACTTCCAAACATTTTGAAAATTGCACAAACAAAAGAATACAAAATATATGATTGGGACATTCTAAAAATTAGAATTCTAAAAATCTAAAACTTATGTGGCATCAAAGGATTTCACTAAAAGAGTAAAACGGGAACCCACAGAATGGGAAAAAAGCATTTGCAATGACATATCAGACAAGGAACACATTTGTAAAATCTATAGGAAACTACAGCACCTCTACAAGAAAAAAACATGTAACCAATTAAAAAATGGGCACAGGACATGAACAGACACTTCACCAAGGAAGATATT
>NW_006408542.1:1573148-1583334 GCF_000296735.1 Chrysochloris asiatica | reverse complement strand
GGTGGAATCCTGACGTCCATCCAGAACATTATGAGGTGGGACATTCCCACCAGAAAGGAAAAGCAGACTAGCCTGGAACAGCTAGTGCAACAGAAGATACACCTTCAAAGAAAAATCAGCAGGAAAAACCCAAAACAAAAATGGAAGTATAATTGTCTACTACAGGAATAAGCAAGTTGTTTACCGGGAAGCCATCAAGGCAAACAATCAAGTCTCTTCATGACAACCCCCCACCCCCGCTAAGACTGAAACTCAAAGGGAACACATGAGCAGGCATGTAAGCTTAATGGCAACCACACTGGTCTATTGGTGAGTATAAGCAGGGAAAAGGCAGCAATGAAAATATGGGCTGAGTTCAGCCACCTTCCATAGACTCCCGTTGACCTGAAGATGAGGGAGAGAAGAGGAAGGGCTGGTTGGTCCAAAGTATGGTGAGACCTGGGGTCACCTCAGCCCATGGACAAGGACATAGCCACAGAGGGCTAGAGCTGAGAGTGAAGCATCCAGCTGATATGAACTGAGGGGAGATGCACAAAAACACCCAAAGTTGCAGATAGTACCCATTTGACCTAGTTTCAAAGGCTTGATAATCAGAACTCGACTAGAGGGAAAACAAAACAGTTTTTAATGAAGGAAATTGGGGTAAATTGCTGTAATTTGATGAACTTGACCTATACTCATGGAGGTAGTAGCTCAAAATACTAACAGAGAGGGAAGGAGTCTTCACATCAAGTATCAATGCTATCCTTTCTGTATACAGGGTAGATAGGACCAGGCAACTTAGACATTGGCTACCTAAAATGAGGGGTTAATAAAGGCAAGAAGTGACTGCCTTACAGTGTTTCAAAAGGGAGTTTAGTTTAAGAGTGTGTGTGTGTGGGGATAGAGTCCCCACTGAATAGTTTTCATCTTGTCTAGATTGGTCTGGTAAAAAGAGATGGGGATAAGATTCTTACTATTCAATAGTGAGTAATTGTTATCATGATTAATTGCAACTGTCACAATTGTAAAGGCAGAGATTTTGTAACAAAAATATAGGAGTAGTTAATCTTACAGTCCAGAAACAGAGGACCCTAGGACCATCTTGGGAGAAGAGCACAAGTGGAATGCGTGACCTTATCCAGAGAAACATTAACACCGGAGATGGAAGCAGAGATGGGGACATGGAGAGAGGGAGCAGCTGAGGACTCCAGATTCATGGAAAAAGAGGAAATGAGAGCTGGCGGTCATGAGGCTGACTTGCAGAATATACCCTTTGGGGGTGTAAATTTTTTTATTTCTTTTTGTTTTTTTTTTTTTTTTTTTTTTTAAAGAGCTCAAATGAATACAGAGAAATACTGTTAAGTGATGGTACATGGAGGGGATTATAATCATTTTAATGAAACAAAGTATATTATTTGTTGAATGTAAAACTGATGATCTGCCCTCTAAACAATTCGCAATAAAAACTTGAAAAGAAAAAAAAAGAAACTTTAAAAGTTTGTGGCATCCTGGTGTGGTGCTGTGGGTTAATGCACCAGACTGCAAAATCGTTTTACTGCAAGGTCGGCAGTTCAAGCTCACCAGCTGCTCTTTGGATACTCTATACAAGGTTTCTATGGTTTGGGACCCACTGGACGGCACTTAACAACAACAGTAAAAGTTTGTCAAAATGGAATGAAAAGATACTGGTATTTCCCCACAAACTTTTGAAGCCCCTTTGCATATTTATTTAGCTGCCACTGATAAACTATAGCCATACAAAACTCATTTTGCAGTAAATGTCACCAATTTAATTAAAACATGATGTGTCTGTGCTGAAATGAAAAAGAAGATCCTCATACATATCTGATTGTACTTCTTTAATTTTACATTTGTCAGACTTGTTTCCATATATCAGATTTTTTGTCAATTATTTGCTTATGTAATCTGTCATCTGTTTATATAAAGCTTATATAGTAGTTTGACGCTTTTAAACTTATTGAGGTTTGATTTGTGGCTTAACGTATGTTCTATCCTGCAGAATGTGCACTGGAAAAAAATGTTTATTGTGCTATTGTTGGGTTGAGTGCTCTGTTTAAATCTCTGAGTTCAAGTTGGTTGAGAGTGCTTACTTCTGTGTCTTTGTTAAGTTTCTTATAGTTTTTCTGTCCTTCGTTGAAAGTAGTGTATATAGATTTCCTAATACTGTAGAGTTTTTTATTTCTTTCTTTAATTATATATTTTTAAGAAGCCTGGTGGTTTGAATCCTTCCTGGGGCTCTGTATTGAACTGTGCCCATTTAGATTACAGTCTATGAAGCACTTCTACTCTGTAACATGGGAGGTTACCGTGAGTCTGGGATAACTCGATGGCAAAAGATACGGTTTTGGTTTTAACAAACTTTTAAAGTCCTGAAATTATATTTCCTAAGGTTTAATAGATAATTGCTGAATGGATAGTCTTCTCCCTATTTTCCAAATGCAAGTCCCTAGTGAACATTTAACATTTTGCTTAGCACCTCATCCACTCTTCTTACTGACGCACTCTACTTCCTCTGTTCCTTGCCAAGTGTAGACTGGGAATTGCTGTGGTCTCATAGGTACTTGGTCCATCTTCCTCTTGACTTTTTATTTTATTATATATTTTTGCTGCCAGAAGAGTGGGCACACTGTTCATATTGAGCCTGTGGACTTTTGAAGTAGGAATTAGAGAAAGAAAGTCATTTTTCCTCTGCTGATGAGTCTATGAGGTTTTGAATCCAGTCCATCTGCAATCTGAGAAAATCAAACTGTTGTTCAGACTAAAGTAGAGATGTGCAAAAATACTGACAGCATTTTTGATTATCTGAGTTGTTTTACTTAGCATAATTGAGATATGAGATTTGTCACTTGCAACCCAGTGACATGGAAAATGAAATCTCCATAATTTATTTTTCTCTTGATTTAGGTTTTGCAGAAAATTGTTATGTACCCTAAATGATTAAGTAAGACTGCACAACAGCCCTGAATTGGGAGATAGTGACAATGATTAAAGTGTTGAGTGTTATTTGGAGGCAAATATTCTGTAGGTTGGTGAGAGAAGGTTCTATATTCAGAGATAATCAAACACTTAGTCTATCCATTCCACTCATCAGCTGCTTTGTTCTTTCTGCTCTGAGACTCCTGGCCACTCCAGTCCTCATTGCTGTTCCCCTTCACTGCCATGCACCCCAGCTGCTTTACTTCCCCATCTCCATTTGTAGCTGGTTTAGGGGAGCAGAAGATCTATAATGTATTCAGGAACAATGTGTCCATCAGCAAACTGCCTTACTTCATCCAGGTCTGAGTTTCCTAAAATACAAAATGGTAGAGGTTGCCAAGATAATGTTTAATAGTCCTTTTAGCCTAAATGTATTATTCTATGCATTATTATATTTAACCTAAGCATATGATTCTGTGGATTATGAGATTATGAGGAACAGCGAATGATTTAGAATGGAAAGCACTTCTCTAAAAATGGGTGTATTTATTGAAAACCAGTCATAATTTATGTCTTACTCTAAAGCAGGGGTGGGATTAGTGGAGTCAGGGCAACTTGAGGTTATAAAAAGAGAAGGAAATGTTAGGGACAGAAACAAAATAATTGTGGTCTTCTTATATGAATAGGCCAGAGCTGTGGAAGGGAAAAATGAGAGCAGGATTCTTTATTTCCCCATAGTTCTTGGCAAGCAAAACAGATTTTTATGCAAAACAAAACAAAATAGAAATTACACATAAATAAAATACCCTCTTATCTGATATTAAGAGTCAAAATCTGTCAATATGAACTATGCAATTATACAAACTGTCAACTATACATGTGTATATTTTGTGGTAATATTTGAGCAATTTGAAAAATAGCAGGAAAATAACAACTTTGTATTAAAGTGTTTTTAACAGTTTAGAAAATAATGGAGAAAAAATTATAACCTCATACATCCACAAATAACTCTTAGGACATTAACCTGAGACAGACTGTGAAAAAAGTTTGAGGAAGAAGTTTTAGAAAAGAAAACAAGAGATGTAAGAAGCAACTAGAAAGATGACAGGAGAAACTTAATTGAAATAGACTGAACATATACGAAACAAAAAGTTCAGGGTGTAAAAATTGAATGAAAAGATAATGGAATTGTTTAATGAACATTTTGAAATCACTTTGTAAATTGAAAGGTATTTTGAAGTTTTCTTTTTTTCTTTTAATTCCACATTACAATTACCTGAAAACAGAAATCATACATTCATTTTTTGACTCACATGTTTTCTGCCTGATTAAAATGCCTGAAATTTACATACATAGGAGTTATTTTCTTCTTATTGGTTATGACAAAACAGACTATGTGGTGTGTTTTCTAAAATTGGAGCTGGAGCTGGAGTAACCAACATTGTTGGTTGTATACACAGGAGTCCTTGGATGGTGCAAATGATTAACATGTTTGGTGGTTTAACTAAAAAAAGGTGGTAGGTTTAGATCCACCTAGGGGCACTTTGGCAGAAGGCCTGCCTGTGTACTTCCCTTAAATCAGTCATTGAAAACTCTGTGGAGAACAGTTCTACTCTGACACATGTGTTGTTGTTGTTAAGTGCTGTGGAGTTAGTTCTGACACACAGGATCCCTATGCAAAACAGAGTGAACCATTGCCCCGTCCTGCACCATCTGCACAAATTGTTATGCTTGAGCCCATTGCTGGGGCCACTGTGCCAATCCATCTCATTGGTGGTCATCCACTTTTTTGCTGACCCACCACTTCACCAAGACTGATGTCCTCCTGGGAAAAGTCCCTGCTGCAAATATGTATGAAGTATTGGAGATTAAATATGGCCGTCCTTCTAAGGAGTATTCTGGCTGTACTTCTTCCAACACAGATTGGTTTGTCCTTTTGGCAGTCTGTGGTACTTTTAGTATTCTTCTCCAACACTATAACTTAAATGGATCAATTCTTATTTGGTCTTTCTTATTCATTTCCCAACTTTCACATGCACATGAGACAACTGAAAATACCATGGTTTGATCAGGCACATTTTAGTCCTCAAATTGACACTTTTGCTCTTGAACACTTTAAAAATAAATTGTGCAACAGGTTTGCCTAATGCAATATGACATTTGATTTCTTGACAGCTGTTTCATGAGTCTTGATTTTGGATCTAAGCAAGATGAAATCTTTCACAATTTCAATCTTATCTCCATTTATCATGATGTTACCTATTGGTAGAGTTGTGAGGATTTTTGTTTACTTTGAGGTGTAACACATAGGAAAGTCTATTGTTGTTGTTGAATCAAGTGCAGTTGAATCAATTCTGACCCATAGTGAACCTCTGTAGGATTCCCGAGGAGCAACTGGTGAGCCTGAACTGCTGACCTTGCAGTTCAAACAGCTTTGCAGTCTGGCACATTAACACACAGTGCTATACCAGGACTCCTAGGAAAAGCTATATATATAGTCTTTTATTTTAACAGTAAATGTTTTAAGCCCTTTGGCTTCTAGCAAACAAGGTAGTATCATCTGCATATTACAGGGTGTTAATGAGTCATTCTCTAATTCTGATGCCAAGTTCTTCATATAACCCAGCTTCTCAAATTATTAGCTTATCATACAAAAAGATAACTATGGTAAAGTATACAGCCCTGGCACACACCTTTCCAGATTTTTAATTATTCAGTATCCCCTTGATCTATTTGAACGACTGCCTCTTGGTCTATGTACAAGTTTCGCATGAGCAAAATCAAGTGCTCTGGAATACCCGTTCATCACAGGGTTATCTATAGCTTATCATGATCTGTAGAGTCAAAAGTCTTTGCATAGTCAGTAAAGCAAAATCAAAGTGCTGTATCTCTCTCCAAACCCCAATGATTGTGATATTTCAGAGATAAATTTCCAGGCCTTTCTTCTGATGTGTCTCTGGATAGGCTCAAACCTACAACCTTTGGGTTAGTAACTGTTTGTACCATCCAGAGACTCAGCAACTGGTTTGATTTTGGCAATGTACCTAAGAGAGGTGGACTTTTCTTCGGCTCGTTGAGATGAATCCCATTTAGATGAAAAACAGAATAGTTCTAGTCCTCTTTGCCTTTGATTGATTAAATGGGGCTTGTGTGACCCAATTCTGAAATATGAATTAGGAGGAGATGTCTGCTGGAGAATTCTAGAAAACATTCTTCTTGTTAAAAAAAAATAGAGACATACGGGGAGAGACACCCTCTCCATTTGTGTTCTGCTTTTGGATATTGTCATATGAAAAAATGATGTTTGACTGTATGGCCACTATTTTTTATTCCTGAATGAAAGGTAACCAAATCTCAGAGAATATGACTCAGAGTCCTAATACTGGAGAACTCATGATGTAACTAACCGTGGAGACATTGAACTCTAGTCTTGTTATTTGAAATAGGTGACTAACCTTTTCTAAGGTATTTTGATATTTGCAGACAAATCTATACCAGCTGATTAAAAATTAACATACTGTTGTTTAAAGTATGCAATACAGAACCAAACTGTCTTTAATTTCAAACTCAGATTCATCAATGAGTATTTGTATGATCCTAGCACAGTGGATTAAAGGTTAGGCTGCTAAATGAAATATCGGCGTTTCAAACCCAGCCATCTTTAAAACACTATGGAATATTTCTACTCTACCCTCTATTGCTATTGTTGTTGTTCAATGCTGCTGAGTCGGTTCTGACTAATAGTGACCCTGTATAGGGTTTTTGAGGTTGTAAATCTTTGTGGGAGCAGAAAGTTTCATCTTTCTCGGCGAGGCTGATGTGCTCAAAACAGTGACTTTGTGGTTTGCAGTCCAGTACTTATCATACAGTTTCATCCTGCTCCCACTCTGCCCCATAGAGTGGCTGCAAGTTGGAATTGAGTAGCGTAGTGGTTACGAATCGGGCTGCGAACCTTAAGGTCAGCGGTTCGAAACTACCAGCTGCTCCGCAGGAGAAAGATGAGGCTTTCTACTCCCGTAAAGATTTACACCCTCTGAAACCCTGTACAGGGTCGCTATGGGTCGGAACCGACTCGATGGCACTTAACAACAACAACAACAGTTGTTGCTATTGTTTTTCTTCTTTTAAGTCTCAGTTTTCTCATCTCTAAAGTAGTGATGACAACAGAGATTGCTAAAAGGATTAACTGACATACTGTATTCACAACAGTTAACTAAGTAAGGGCTACATGGTGAGCACACGATGAGATTTAACTATTTTTTATTAGAGTTTACATACATGACTATTAAGAAATTTGCAACTGTAACATGCAACTCAGGAACAGCACTATCAAAGAAAGTTAGAGAAATGCAAGGACTCTGGGCTTGCCTCTAATCAGCACAATTCCACTTACAAAAATGGCCCTTTAGTTCCTTTCTTAATTGCTGCAGAAGACAGAAGAACCAAAGAGGACTCCAAGTTGCTGTCCCCTGGAGAAGAGGCACATAAAGTAAAGGCCATAAATGTTGGGGGTTATGCATGTTGGAGAGTGGTAATAAAATTGAGATTATGAGTGGTTGTGGAGTTGAGTGAGATAGGAGGGTATCTGGAGGGTATCTGGATGCTGTCTTTGAAAAACTCAGGTAACTGAAAAGAATGAGTTTAGAAGAGTAATTGAGTGATTGATTAAAAATTAAGGGGGGTGAAGTTAGACCTTGGCAATTGTTTAGTTTTGTAAGTCATATCTGGCTTCCCTGCTTTCATTTTTTAGTTCAGTACAGAGCAAATAGCTGGGTGAAGAATACACTAGACTTCAAAACAGATCATATTCTCATCTTTATGCCCCTGAAACCATTTTTCTTATAAACTCTTGAAATAATGTTGGCTCCATTACCAGTATCTTGGTTTGAAAAATCTTATGCTGGTAAAACCTGAAACAAAGAAGCTAGGGGTGTCACAAAGTATACATGGGATCTCTTAAGCCTGCAGCATTTGCCTCCCGTGGGACTTAGTCAGTGACTTTGAAATTTTCTCTTCAGTTCTTTTACTTCTTCATTTCTTACATTTGCTTTACCATTTCTACAGAGGGGAGTAAATTTCAGTGTCTCATACATCAGTTACAGTCTTTTCTTTATTTCCTGTCTTTTCAATCATCTTTTGCTTCCTGTATGATGTTCTTAATATCATCCCACAGCTCTTCTGGACTTCGGTTGTTAGTGTGTAATGTATGGAATCCTGGGGTGTGGCACCATAAGATAATCTCTCCAACAGTAAGATTGGTAGTTCAAATTCACCAACTGCTACTCAGATACTGTGAGTAGGGTCGCTGTGAGTCAGGACTGATTCGATGGTACTTAACAACAACAACAACAACAACAACATTGTATCAAATC
Source organism: Chrysochloris asiatica (assembly GCF_000296735.1). Classification (NCBI taxonomy): domain Eukaryota; kingdom Metazoa; phylum Chordata; class Mammalia; order Afrosoricida; family Chrysochloridae; genus Chrysochloris; species Chrysochloris asiatica. The sequence continues at coordinate 1,575,043 of NW_006408542.1, read as the reverse complement.
TGTATCTGAGTTGGTCTCTTAATTAGACTGGTATGTGTTCAAGGTCAAAATTTGAACCTCATGGACTTGTTTTAAATTTTTTCAGCTCCAGTATGAACTTGAATATGAGTAATTAATGTTCTGTTCCACAGTCTGCACCGTCCAGGTTGTGGCTGATGATATAGAGCTTTCCCACTGTCTCTTCCCATACATGTAGTCAATTTTATTCTTGTCTGCTCCATCTGATAAGGTCCATATGTATAGTTGCCTTTTATGTTATTTTAAAAGGTATGTGCACTTGCAAAACTCTATCAACAAGGCCCTATTTTCCAACTACTGATCCTTCCTCTTTGTATTCCAATCACCAGTAATTTTCAGTACATCTTGATTGCAGATTTGGTGGATTTCAGACTGAAGAAGTTTGCCAATATTTTCAGTTTCATCATCACTGGCTCTAGTGGTTAGTGAATAAATGTAGATAATAGTGGTATTAACTGGTCTTCCTTCTAGGGATATAGATATTATCCTATCACAGACAGCATTGTACTTCAAGATCAATCTTGAATTGTTCTTTTTGATGGTGAATATAACACCATTCCTCTTCAATTTGTCATTCCCAGCATAGTAAACCACATAATTACCAGTTTCATCATGGACAATAAAAGTTATTTTCATATTACTAATGCCTAAGATATCGATTATGCATTCTATTTTATTTTTGACAACTTCTAATTTTCTTAGAATCATACATTCCTTGTTCCGATTTCTAATGTGTGTTTGCAACTGATTCTCCTCATTTTGAGTTGTTCCCCTTCAGCAAATGAATGTCCTGAAAGTTTCCCTCTATTTGATTCATCACAATAAACTAATTAGAGGAGGCAGCTCTTACTCAGTCATATTCTGGGTGCCTTCCCACCTGAGGGGCTCATCTTCAGACACTCTATCTGACAATATTTCTGTGCTATTCATAATGTTTTAATTTTCTGGCACTATATCTAACAATTTTCTTTTGCTGTTCATAAGGTTTTCAGTGGCTAAACATTTAGAAATAGTGTGTCACTCCTTTTTCTTATCTGTCTTATTCTGGAAGTTCCACTGAAACCTATCCACCACAGGTGTTCCTGCTGGTATTTAAAATGCTAGTGGCCTAACTTGAAGCATGTAAGCAATATGGAAGCCACCACAGTATGGCAAACTGACAGACAAGTGGTGGTTTTTAATGTGAGTAATGCAGTTGGAAAAAGAAGAAGTCCCCCAATGAAATGGATTGGCACCATAGCAGCAATAATGGGCTCAAGCTTAACAACTATTGTGAGTATATTGTGCAGAGTTTCATTCTTTTGTGTCTAAGAAAGTTACGAGTTGGAATTGACCAGACAGCACCCACCACCACCAACAAGAATGAAATTTATTAAAATGGTATCAGAAGAGAGATTGTTGTTGTTGGTGTTAGGTGCCATCGAGTCGGTACCAACTCATAGTGATCTGATGCACAGCAGAATGAAACACTGTCTGATTCTGGGCCAACCTCACTACTGTTGCCACACTTGAGTCCATCGATGCTGCCACACCTCAATGGAGGTCTTCCTCTTTTTCTCTGAACATCCACCTTACCGACCATGATATCCTTCTCCAGGTCCCTCCTGACAATATGTCCGAAGTATGAACGATGAAGTTTGTCCTTCTTGGCCTCCAAGGAGCACTCTGGCTGCAACTTCTTCCAAAATGGATCTATTGGTTCTTTTGGCAGCCTGTGGCACTTTCTATATTCTCCCCCAGCACCATAATTCAAAAGCATCAATTCTGCTATGGTCTTCCTTATTCACTGTCCAGCTTTCACATGCAGATGAGGTTATTGACAATACCGTGGTTTGAGTCAGGTACACTTTAGTCCTCAAACTGACATCTTTGCTCTT
>NW_006408542.1:1558119-1573048 GCF_000296735.1 Chrysochloris asiatica | reverse complement strand
GACCAAATATGACGCACATCCACGTCTCCCGTATAAGTTTTCCGAGGAGCAGCTTGTGAGCTTGAATCACTAACCTTGCAGTTCAGAAGGCTTTGCAGTGACACCTTAATCCACAGCACTGCAGTGGGACTCCTCTCAAACCAGTGAATATAAGTTGACCAAATAGGACACACATCCGCGTCTCCTGTATAAGGTTTCCGATGAGTGGCTGGTGAGCTTGAACCATCGGCCTTGTCCCACCGTCCTTGTCGTTCAAAAGAATTTGCATTGCAGCATCTTAATCCGCAAAGTGGGCTCCCTCTCAAACCAGTGAGGAAAGGCAGACCAAATCCGTGTCTCAGCTTGGTCTGAGTGTGTGAGTTTCTGGCAGAGGAAACTGCCAGTGGTGGGGGTGGGTCTTGGCCACTCAGTTAATCCCCCACCTCCATTCCCCCAGATGTATGTGGGCAAACCGTGAGCGCACCTATTCCCGACACCAAAGAAAAAAAATAAGATCAAAACCACCCAAAATCAGCAAAGCACACCGTGCACCTTCCCCGCCCCCCCCAAATGATCCTGTGGCGTGTTTCCACAGCGTCTCTACGGCCCCTATTTAGTCCCGCCACTTTGTCTAGCCCAGGATGTGGGCTCAGGCCTCCGAGCCTGGCCAGCGGATTTAAAGGTACACGATTTCCTGCCTCTGCTCCAAATTCCACAGGCTATAAGCCTTCAAGCCTTTAAACTATTTCTGTCTCTGTGGGTCCAAATTTTGGAGCTCTGTCTTGCCTCTTTTTTGCCTGGAATTCTGAGTTATTTTTGACGGCGACCTTCACTATGCCTTCACCCTAGTCGCCAGCAAGCCCTGCCCTCCCTGCTTCTTCAGTAAGTCTGTAATGTCCTTACTCTGTTTCAGGCCCTTCTGAGTTTTGCTACTTGTTGAAATGCTGTGGAGTGGATTATGACCCACAGCGACCCAGTATAGGGTTTCCAATAGCAGCTGTTGAGCTAGAACCACAGTTTCTGCAATTCAAAAGGCTTTGCAGTCTGGCGGATTAAACCACAGCAGGGGTGCTTTGCTACTGGTGTTAAGCTGCTACTCAGCTTGGTCTGGTCCAAACCTTGATGCTTTGATGGGCAGGCCTAAGGCTAGGAGGCTGGGCAGAGGGCTGGCCTAGGCCGAAGAAGTGGGGGATGGGTTTGGTGCTTGCAGGTAGATGGGGTCTGTTTTTGATGACATCTAAAATGCCTCTCTTTGTCTCCCTGTGCCTTGAGCCCCCCAATTTGTCCTATATACATGCCAGTAATGCCTAATATGGCAATGAGGATCCCTCTGGGATGGACTATGTTGGTTTCTGTGGCCCCGCTAGCTTTCTGAGAGTGTCTGCCCTTTGAATGGGTCTGCTCAAGCCCTGCTAAATTCTGCAGTGGGCAGGGCCATCCCCGGGTAGGAGCCCGGAGCAGGCGGGTGGAAGTTCAAAATGTTCGTAACTCCTGAGTAGTTTGATCCTTCAGAAAAACAAGTTCATAAAGTTGCAGCCTAATGTTTTATGTTTGCCCAAAAGCTGTCTGTCTACCAGGCGGGGCCCCCAATTTGTGATACCACCCCCTACTTTCTCCCGAGCCTACGTTCCTGTGCTGCCCAGTCAGGGAAGTGCCAGAAGTCATATTGTCATTGGCTCTTGAAGAGAGAAGGGAAAAAAAATTCTGACATATATTCATTTTGTTGAAGTGACAGAGACTTTTTCCAAAAAGAATGCAATTAGCATACAGAAGCAAAGCTTCATTACAAAGTCAAGTGTTCATAGAACTCTTGAAACACATCTGTAGATTCTAGGCAAATAATGGCTGCTCTACAATAAATACTGAGGAGTTGGAGATGGGAGCCAGTGATAGGAAAGTCCAAAGGAGACTTTGGCTGAGGAGAACATTGACTTCATTACAGTCAGTCTCTAGTACTAGACTAACTTGTTGTAACTTGTTTCTACCACCTGAAGTTGTAGAACATGACACAATCTACTCCCCTCTTTTCACCAATGTTTGTTCATCTCTATGATGGGTGGTGGTGGTGGTGGTGGTGGTTATGTGCTGTGGAGTCGGAACCGACTCATAGCTACCCTGTACAGGGTTTCTGAGGTTGTACATCTTTACGGGAGCAGAAAGCTTTCTCCCATGGAACAGCTGGCAGTTTCAAACTTCTGACCATAAGGTTCGCATCCCAATTTGTAACCACTACACTACCAGAGCTCCTTTTATGATGGGTATTTATGATCCAAATATATTTATTGTGAGGAATAAATTAGTGGCTATGTGTAAAACCTTTATCTGGCAGATAAATGTTAGCTTGTACTACCAACAATAATGAATGGTGCCAAACTTGCTACAAAGCTTAGCATTTTCACTTAAATTCTTCCTGATCCATGACTCTTGTAATTTTTAAAAATAGATAAAAACTCCATGAGGATTCACTTTACCATTTTAGTTCCTGTACCTTATAAAAATTAGACATGTAGTGAATATATGCCAAAGGGATAACTTTTTGAAATGAATATTTGTAGGCCCATCCAAATATCCTTCAACAATACTCTTCCTTTAGACTTTCATTGCCACAGTTTTAATTAAAAGCCTCCTTATTACGTACGAAGACTTTCACCTAGTGGAGTATTTCTAGCGCCATATTAGAATCCCCTGGGAAACTTTGAATATAGATTCTTGGTCCTTATGAGATATATAGAATTTGCAACTCTGGAGTGGTATTTCTTAGGATGATGGAATCTACATTTTTCAAAAGTTTCTCTGATGATTCTTAGACTACACTAATTTTTTGGAGTTTCAGTGTGAGAATGTAGGATAAGCACTGGACCACAAGGTCAGTTTGATCTGCAAAGTTGGCAGTTCAAACTCACCAGCCACTCCTTGGAAACCATTTCCAGAGTCACTATGAGCCAGAACCAAATTGAAGTCACCTAACAATGACATACTTGGTATGCATAAAAATAGTCTGAATTCCTTATTCTTTCAGAGAAGTTCCTTTATTATTCACTCACTTGTCTATATGATTATTTCCATAAATATTGTACATCATTGACCCATATGAAACCAAACTCCAATTAAAAAAAAAAAATTGTATTTATTTTCCTACTTTTCGATGGGTATTCCTCTGGCTGGTACACTTCTGGCCCTTGAAGTAGAGGCTCATTTTTTTTTTTTTGATTAAAAAACAAGTGGTAAAACTACAATAACATTTACAAAAGTCAGAACCTATTTAGAGTAAAAAACTGTCAGAGAAGGAAAACTCAAATAATTTTGAGAACAGATTTGATTAATTAAACACTAAAGACCGAAGACCAGAAGAGTTGTGGGATGACATCAAGAATATTATACATGAAGAGAGCAAAAAGTCATTAAGAAGACAAGAAAGAAGGAAAAGGTCAAGATGGATGTCAGAAGAGACTCTGAAACTTGCTCTCCAACGTAGAGAAGCCAAAGCAAATGGAAAAATTGAGGAGGTGCAAGAGCTGAACAGAAAATTTCAAAGATCAGCTTGAGAAGATAAAGCCAAGTACTATAATAAAATGTGCAAATATTTAGAGTTGAAAACCAAAAGGGAAGATAAGTAATAGACAAGTGGTAATACTGCATCCTATCAAATATGGAAAATTTCTCATATCCAAAAAGCAAGGTAGTTCTGTTGAGTTTTTGCTCCTATAGATTTCACTGTATTTGCTTTCACAAAATTCACTGCCCCTTTAGGACACAAAGCTCAGTTTCTGGTCTTAAATCCATGGCTGGATGGTGGAACAAAAATAATGATTATGTTCTGAGCCAAACGAAGCATGAACCTGTAAAAAGTTGAGATATGATTCATGTACTTTGAGGACCAATGTTTTAAAGTACACAGTTCAGTTGTTTTAGTATATTCACAAAGATGTACAATGATCATCACTATCTAATTCCAGAGCATGTTATCATCCTCCAAAGAAACTCCATACCTTTCATCTGTCATGGTCCATCTCTTCCTTCCATGTAATAGCTGGAGTCTATCTTCTCATGATAGATTTATTTGGTCTCTAGAACTACAGCACAACTCTTGCTTTGCAATTGCTGCTATTTGCTTTCTTCTTTATTACATATCCTGTTTTGTAGATTACATATATTCCCCTTTCTTGATTAAGGATAGCATGGAAAATACACTTAAATATTTTTGCTTCCGTGAAAATGACTTTATTTTAATGGCACAGTTGATAGTTTATTGGGTTTAGAATATGTCTTTGTTTCCTTGTGTTGCCATAACAGAAATAGCATAACTGGTAGTTTTACGAACAGACATTTACTTTTTCAGCAGCTCAGGAAATGAAAGGCTCAAATTCAGAGTGTGGCTCTAGGAAGAAGCCCTACTCTCGCAGTTTCAGTCACTAGTTTTTGTTGCTGTATGCCATCAAGTCAGTTCTGACTTATAGCGACCCTGTATAGTGTTTCTGAGAGTGGTTGGTGGGTTTGAACTGCCAATCTTTCTGCTTTTTATCTACAGCACCACACCAGGGATTTCAGCTATTAGTGGCTGCTAGAAATCCTTGGAATTTCTGAATTTATAGTTGCATATGCCTATATGGGTGCAATAGGCAATATGCATGTTTGGATGCATGTTTATCTTTGTATTTAAGCTCCCATTTGTATAACTCAGAAATTATTAGTTTTAGGATCCACCTTACACTGTCATGATCTCAACATTGCATCACATTATATTATGGAAGGTGATTGCATTGTATATGATTAGACTTAGTCCACAGGCATAGGGGTTACAATTCAAACACATATTTTGGAAACACACAATTCAACCCATATTAGAAACTTATGCTGAAATCAGATTCCATCAGAATTTTGAACTAGTTTATCCACAGCCTTTTAGAATCCAGAGTTGCATTTGAGAAAACTGATGTCATTGGTATACCATTCTTCATGGCTGCAAGCTATATATGGTCCATTTTAATAACTTAGAAACTTCTCTTTACTTCTTGTCTTCAGGAATTTTACAATAACATATGGATCCTTCAGATTTTTTTTTCTGTTGGGCTGTTGGTGACCCTTTAAAACCATAAATGCATTCTCAAAAGTTTTGGGAAATTGTTCTGTATTATGGATTTAATAATGCTTTTCATTCAATTTTTGCATTTATCTTTTTCTAAAGCCCCTATTAAAGACAATTTCTTAAATGATATTTTAATTCTCTAAACTTTCCTCTCCTTTTGCATTTTTGTTATAATGTCTTAATGATTTCTTTGACTTTTTCTTGTACTCATCCAGTTGACTTTTTCTATTTAATTAGTTTTTCAGCTTTGACTATTCCACTTGTGTTTCAAAAACTCATTCATGTTTTAAAAAATTTGGTAGCATTTTGCTGCTTTTTTTTTAATGGATGCAAAACTTTTCATGTGTGTTAATTAGAGGTTCTTAAAAGCAATTATTTTCTTTCTCTTTATAGTACCACTAATTCTCAACTTCTTTTTTTCTCCAGTGTATTTATTAATCTCTGAAACTTATATTGCAGCTAACCCTCAATTGTGTTTGATTTGTAAGATGTTTATAAAGCAGCAGATTTTTTAAAAAATCCATTATTTCCAACTTGAAAAGCTGGAAAGATCTGACAATACCAGAAATGACATTTTTTTTTCTGGTTAGTAGTGACTGCTCTTGTGATGTGTCAAGCACACTTCAAAGTGCTATAATAATCAATCAGTCAAATAAGCAAAGTTCCTGCTTTCTGAAAGCTTTTCACATAGTGGGGAGAAATAAACAGTAAGCAAAAATACAAACAAATATGTTAACTTATCATAGCTACCTGGCTTTGGGAAAATGATGTTAGCTAGGGCACATGTTATATTGTTATCCTGTTGAATTAGTTAATCTTTTAGGTTGTATACACATTTGAGGTAGTTCACCATGTTTGTGTTCCTTCTGTCACTCCTATGTCTTCACTCTTCTCCAAAATCCCCTAACTTATACTGCAGGAAACATGATTTATCTTCGAAAAACTAATACCTACTCTGTTTTTCTTTCATAAAATCCTCTCCTATCATCAAATAATTTAGGAATGTAGTTGTTCTTTTAACAAGACAGTGAGAAAAGTTTTATAACTATTGAAATTCAGTAATGACAAGTTATTATTTTGATATGCTCCAAAGATACTCATTAGCAAGAAGAATTTAGAGTGTTCTAACTCATAAATCTACTCTTGTCCAAATTAAATAAAATGTAAAGCTTTATACTTCTCATGTATCATTTCATGAGGTTGGAATCAGTGAATAATTACTGAAGATCAGGTTTTCTTATTCTATATAGACATGATGTAATTAAATTTTGAAAACTTTGTGCTTATTTATAATATGGTGAATGAAAGTTTTATTTTTTTAGTACAAAGGTATAATGTGATTCAGTAAATTCCCATCATGGGTGAATGAAAAATGATGTAATTTCTTATGGGAAGACTGCCTGACTAAAAGTCACAGGATTTAGATTTTAGTTCATTGATTCATTATTGAGCCACAAATATTTATTGAGCTCCTGTTATTTGTCAGGTCCCCATCAAGGTGTTGTGATAATCAGTCAACCAAATAAGCAAAGTTCCTGCTTTCAGTGAGCTTTTCACATAGTCAGGGTGGGGACAGTGAGGGGTGGGTGGGTGTAGACAGTTAAAAACAAACAAATATGTTATCTGAGTCACAGGGCTTTGGGCGAGGTAATTTTATACCTTTTAGACTCTCTTTTTCCATGTGTAAAATTTAAATGATGAGCTCTATTTCCCCCCCAACACACACCTACTAGCTAATGTTATATTTTAGATTTTAATATTCTTTAATCATTTAAAAAGAGGCTTGGCTAAGGCTGACTGCTTTATCAAGGTTACATACAAGTGGACAATAACAATAACAAGTCTCTTCTTATGGTTTGCCAATGAAGAGGGACGACAGAGTCACATTATGGAGGTTTAAATTATCTGAGACTATGATGGGAATGGCTGTCTTTCTTTAGCTAAATTCTTTCCTTAAATAACGTAAAAAAGATCCATGAGAATGCTCATTTTAACAGGGTTTTGTGCCATTTATTAATTCATTCAACAAATGTTTGGAGCATCTCCCATATGTTGGATATTGGGGATTATGGCTAAATAAGAGGTAAAGTCTCTGTGCTTATGAAACTTATATTTCAAATAGGACTGATTTCCATAAACAAAACATGTAAATAACATTTCAAGTAGTGATATATACTATGAAGAAAAATAAAGCAAGATGATAATATAAAGAAATAGAGGATGGGAGGGGTCTACTTTATACAGAGTAGTCAAGGAATAGCTTTTCTGAGGAGGTGATTGTAAAGTTGACAGATAAACTGTAGGACACATTTATATTTGAATTTCAGATTTAAAAGACTTTGTAGTATACATATGCCCCATGTAATATTTGGGACACAATTAAAATATAATACTATTCAGCACTTATCTGAAATTCACATTAAGCTGGCAACCTTTACTTGTTTAATAAATATCTTTATAATAAAATCTAACAACTTTACATTTGAGATAAGACCTGAAAATAATGGGAAATTGTTCATATATTGACTCTGCAGGGACAGATTTCAAGATAAAAGAAATGGCAATTAAGATGGGCTTGTGCAGAACTGTTTAAGGAACAGCCAAAAAGCCAGTATGGCTGGTTTGGATTGATGTAAGTGGTAAATGGGTGTTGGCAGTACAGATCTTATGCTGGAGATCCATTAGTCAATGTAATGAATCTTGAATTTCACATGATGAAAAATAATTAGAAAGCTTTCAGCATATGTATTATGAGATCTTATTTAAGTCTTAAAAGACCACTTTGACTTTTATGAACAACCTATATAAGGGGCTATGCATAAGGTTTTCAGTGGTTAAACAATCAATCAGAAGTAGCATGCCTCTCCTTTTTCATAGTTGGTCTTAGCCTGGAAGCTCAACTGAAAACTGTTCACCATGTGTGTAACATACTGGAATTTAAAATACCGATGGTATAGCTTCCAGCATCACAGAAACATATAAGCCACCACTGCTTGCCAAACTGACAATTTGTTACTGAAACTGAATTGTTTAAAATCAGGAAATGTGTGCACCAGAGTTATGTTCTTTCTCCATACTTATTCAGTCTTTATGCTGAGCAAATAATCCAAGAAGCTGAATTATATGAAGCAGAATATGGCTACATGAAGTAGAATGTGGCATCAGGATTAGAAGAGGACTCATTAACAAACAGTGATATACAGATGATACAACCTTGCTTGCTGACAGCAAAAAAGACTTAAAATACTTACTGATGAAGATCACAGACCATGGCCTTCAATATGGGTTGCACCTCAAAGTAAAGAAAACAAAAAGCCTCACCACTGTACTGATACAATAAATAACATCATGATAAATGGAGAAAAGATTGAAGTTGTCGAAAACTTCATTTTGTTTGGACCTACTATCAAAACTCATGGAAGTAGCCATCAAGAAATCCAGTGATGTATTGCATTGGGCAAATCTGCTACACAAGACCTCTTTAATGTGTTCAAGAACAAAGATGTCAGTTTGAGGACTAAGGTGCCCTTGACCCAAGCCATGGTAATTGCAATAATTTCATTTACATGCGAAAGTTTGGCAATGAATAAGGGAGACCTTAGAAGAATGGATGAATTTGAGTTATGGTGTTAGAGAAGAGTATTAAAAGTATCTATATGGTTATTAAAACTATCCACTGGGGCTTGATCCCAGGATGTTCTGCTTGTAAAGCAGACATGATAGTCACTATACAATGAAACCATAAGTTTGCTCAGCAGCTGGTTATTGAAACACACACACATCTTATCCATACCATGTTAGCGATCAAATCAAGTAGAGATCATCATTGTTTGTGTGTACTTGTTATTACCAGTCTACATTAATAGTCCATTATATCTGTTAACTCAGTTCATCCTTACAGTGAGTCTATGAAGGTTATTGCTGTTGTTGTTAAGTATCGTTGAGTCGATTCTGACTCATAGAGACCCTGTATAGGGCTTCTGAGGAGAGGCTGGTAGGTTTCAATGGCCAACCTTGCCGTTAGCAATCCAGTGCTTATCCTACAGTGCTACACCAGGACCTATTATAATTGTCCTCATATTACAGATTATCCTAGAGAGATTAAGTGATTTGCCTTAAATCCCACAGATAGTAAATGGCTAAATCTAGATCATAAGTCAGGTTGACAGACTCCAGAACTTTTTTTTTTTTTTTTTAAATAACTGAGATATTTAATAACTGAGATATATAAAAACAAAGAAAAAGAAGAGACTTGTATAAATTTAAATATAAATAAGCAATATTTATTCTATGCTGTGGCACTGTGGGTTAATGCGCCAGACTGCAAAGCCATTTGAACTGCAAGGTTGGTGGTCCAAGTTCACTAGCTGCTCCTCGGAAAACCTATACAGGGTTGCTACGGATTGGAATCAACCAGACAGCACTTAACAACAACAACATTGAATGCTAATATTCCTACTATAGAATTCAGAAAAATTTCAAAAGTGAATTAAAAAATTTTAAAGGCAAAGTTATGAACAAATACGAAAAACAAAACTTTACTAAGTGACATAAAATATTTACTCCTTTTTCAGATTTTTCAGATGAGTTTACATGTATTTTATAATTCTCATCAAATTAACAGTAAGACTTATCCATGCATACACATATATGTGGACTCCTGGTGTGGGCCTGTAGGATCAGCACTGGCTCAAGGTCAGTAGTTCAAACCCACCAGCTGCTATACATACATGTTAAGTACCATTGAGTTGGTTCTGACTCATAGCGACCCTGTATATGGTTTCTAAGTAGCTTGAGTTTGAACCGCCAACCTCACCAAGACTCCCAGAAACCCTATACGGGATCTCTATTAGTGGGAAACGACTGGATAGTACTTAATAACAACAAAAAGTCAAAATTTATTGCTATATATGTATATATGGAGTCCTGGTGTGACGCTGTGGGATAAAGCACTGGATTACAAGGTCTGTTTGAACTACAAGGTCACCGGTAGAAACTAACCAGCCACTCCTTGAAAACCCTATAAAGCGTTGTTCTGAGTCGGAACTGACTCGATGCTACTTAACAACAAACAGGGTTTCTGAGGAGCGTTGGTGGATCTGAACTGCCAAACCTTGATGTTCAAACCAACCGTGCAATCTAGTTCTTATCCTACAGCATCAGAAAAGGACTCTAAGTCAAAATGTATTCCTACAAATTGTTTATTGTTTAGTGCCGATTTATAGCGAAACTATATAGGGTTTCTGAGGAGCAGCTGGTGAGTTTGAACCTTGAGGTTCAAACAGAACTTATGGTTCTGTGCTTATCTTACAGCACCACAGCAAGATTCCAAATCATAGAAAACTTTATTCAACAAAAATATCAAAAAGTGAAGGTCTTGTTTCTCAGTATATTCTCTACTAGTTTTAACGTCATTGGTTACTCAATGGGCTGCTAACTTCAAGGTCAGTAGTTAGAATCTACCTGTAACTCTGCAGGAAAAATATTAGGCTTTCTGTTCCCATAAAGGTTTACAGTCTCAGAAATCCTCTACAGGGTAACTGCGAGTTAGAACCAACTTGACAGCATGAAACAGAAGCAGCAATAGAAAACCAATACAGGAGAGCACGGTGGCTTCATAGGATAAACATTGGACTATGAACCATAAGGTTGGTGGTCTAAGCCCATCAGCTGCTCCATAGGGAAATAAGACGTTTTCTGCCCATGCAAAGATTTACAGCTTCAGAAACCCTATACAGGGTGGCTGTAAGTAGGAACCCATGCACCGGCACTTCACAACAACTTTAGGTCTATACGCTTCTGAAGGCAGTGTTTTCATCTCTCTACCTCTTCCCCAAAGAATTATGCACTATTCGAATTATAGTTGGCATCCTCAAAGATGCCGAATAGTGTTCCTTTGAAATGTTCTTTGAGTTTGAGGAACAACAAGAAGTCTGAAGTGATTAAGACCATGGCTGTAGGATTGATGGGCTAAGGTATCTCAATGAAATTTTCATGCATCAGCTCTTGCTACCCTGAAAGAATGAGCAGGTGTATTGTTGTGATAGAAAGAACTAATTGGCACAAATTTCTTGGCCGTTTCCACACCAGTGCAATTTTTAATCTTCGTAAAACTTCTTCATAATAAGCCTCCATGTCTGTCCCTGTATCTTTTGAGAAAGTCTATGAAGATTACCCCTTTAGAGTCTCAAATAAAAGTTACCGTAACATTCTGAGCTGATTTGAATTTAAATGCCCTACCAGTTCCCATAAGGAGCTCTGATAGCGTAGTGGTTACGAATCGGGCTGCGAACCGCAAGGTCAGCAGTTCAAAACTACCAGCGGTTCCGTGGGAGAAAGAGGAGGCGTTCTGCTCCTGTAAAGATTTACAGCCTCAGAAACCCTGTGCAGGGTCGCTATGAGTCGGAACCGACTCCATGGCACTTAACAACAACAACAACAACCAGTTCCCATAGGATGCCACTGTTCTAACTGGATCTTGCTCTCTAGATTGTATTAATAAATCCTAAACTTTTCTCCAGTTGCAGTTTGCTCCATAAATGTGTCTTCATTATGTTCAGCCTTCCTTAAAAGACTTATAGAGAGATCAGTTCTTTCAGATAGCTGAACTTCATGTAACACGTTCTTTTTTTTTTTTTTTTTTTAGTATCCTTTGTTTTAGAGGCACACTAAGGAGACTTAGACAAATGTATTACTTATGGAACTTGTCTTCAGCCATCTACTGATTGCAGGCACATGTTTAAACATGTTTTTGTTTGGAATTCATCCATGCATGTATGAACTGGAACCCTGGTAATAAAACTTTTTTTTTTAGTAATACTTTTTGACTTACCCTCATATATACACTTGTATAATTGGTTTTACTGGAAAATGAGAGAAAGCAAGATTTTATAGTAAAATTTTATAGTCATATTTACTTGTGTCTGCATAATAAAACTTTTGAGTGGATAGACAAGAAACGTATTAGATTTATATCTGGTTATAGGCAGGCCGACTTTTCACTGTATTGCTTTCATATTGAGCAATGTGAATCCATTGCCAACTCAAAAAACATTTTAAATAATATTAATATTCTATGTTTTGGAAAACTGAAGGGCAATTACTTTTGTGGTGAAAAAGCATGCTTTGAGCAATGACCATATATAATTTGACTAGTTTTACTACAAAGCTGCCGTGGCTGGGAAGCCATATGGTTTTGATCAAATAAATCGCTGGATGATTTTCATAAGCCTTTCATCACCTATTGATTCTGAAAAAAAGAAAGAGAAAAAAAAAAAAACCCTTTGACATCATAGTCTATATTTGGTCCAATTCCATATTACTAGCTTGATTTCCTTCCTCATAGTCTCTGAAATAATTTTCTTCCATGCCTGAGAAATGTTTTAGAGATAAAATAGAAAAAATATTAACTAAATCTGTTACATTATTTATTATGCTCTGCTTCTTACTCAGTGGATCTATATTTCTGTGTTCAATTTTTTTCAAAGACAGAATATTTGCATTTCTAAGCTTAACACTTTGAACATTGGATTCTTATGAAGATTTCACATTTTTAATTCTCCTTCCTCCTCCATTAGGAACAGCAAACATGTTCATATTTTTTCCACCGACCTTTTTTATATTTTCTGTTATGTCACTGTAATTCTGACATCTGATTAATATTGTAATTTGTTAAGGAAGGGTTTCCTTTTGTGTGTTTTAGTAATAATATAATTTAATATTATATCATTTCATTTCAATTTGTCAATATTTATTTACCTGAATTTGAGGAGTATGTGATTTTTACATCTTTTTCTTCCCTTTAATTTCTATTCACTGAAAGCTAACTGTTTGGGAGAATATTATTTTTAATGTCTTGCAACATCACAGTATTGCCATTAGAGTTGTTTCTTTCCTTACTGAACAGCAAGGCCACCATATAAAAATTACTTTTCTTCAACTTCATTGCCAACATAGTAATTCATAATATTTCTAAATTTCATTTGGGAGTTACATGCACTCCACTTCCTGAAAGCTGATAACATTTGTGGGGTATAGGGAGATGTCACTAAGTAACTGATTAAATGGATTTAAAGAACTAGATTTATTAAAAATTAATTCTACCATTCATTTCAAATACCGATTGTAAACCTTCTCTATTTAATATTAGAAAAACCATAAAATTGTTTTCAGATCTTGTAAGGTAAAAATGCCTTTATGTGACCTCTTTTTGCTGTGGAAAATATAAGATCCTAGTGACTTTCATAAGCTGAATTATATGAAGAAGAGCATGGCATCAGGATTAGAAGACTCATTAACAACCTGCAATATGCAGATGATACAATCTTGCTTGCTGGAAGTGAAGAGGACTTCAAATATTTACTGATGAAAATCACAGACTATAGCTTTAAGGATTGCGCCTCAATAATAATAATAATAATAATAATAATTCTCACAACAGAATGAATAAATAGCATCATGATAAATGGAGAAAAGATTGAAATTGTCAAAGGCTTGCATCCACAATTAACACTCATGTAAGCAGCAGTCAAGAAATCCAACGACATTGCATTAGGTTGCAACAGAACTCCTTAAAGTGTTTAAAAGCAAAGATTTTAGTTTGAGGAAAGGTGCATCTAACCCAAGCCATGGTATTTTCAATAAGCTCATGTGCATGTGAAAGTTGGAAAATGAATAAAGAAGATCATAGGAGTGATGCGCTTGAGTTATGGTGTTACAGAAGAATATTAAGAGTACCTTAGATTGCCAGAAAACAAATACATATGTGTTGGAAGACAACCAGAATGCACCTTAGAAGCCAGAGTGGTGAGATCTCATCTCACATACGTCAAACATGTTACCAGTGGGGATCAGTCCCTGGAGAAAGACACCATGCTTGGTTACGTAGAAGGTCAGTGAAAAATAGGAAGACCCCAATGAGATGGAATGATACAAGGAGAAGATAGGAATCTAGGGGGACAGCAACACTAGTGAAATGTATCTTGAATGGTCAACCATTCAAGATAGAAAGGACAGCATTTATCCAAGGACAAAATTCAGAAGGGTGAGGAAAGAAGCTGGAACTTAACAACAAGAATCACAAGGAAGAAGTAGGATAAGTGATGTTACATTGAGGGAATTACAATAGCTTTGTGAAGTTTATGATTTGTTTAATGTAAAATTGATGATATGCTTTATATACCTTCACTCACTTCACAATAAAAAGTTTAAAAAAATAACCCACAAATTCATGAGAGCTGAAATATGACCTTTGGTATATTCACCTGAATTGAGAGATTTCAAAAGCAGCTTTGAGGTATTAGACCTAATGACCCAGACCAGAGTAGTCATGGGATGACATAAAGAACATCATACATAAATAAAGAAAAAGATCATACAAAAGAAAGAAAAGACCAAAATGGATGTCAGAAGAGACTCTGAAACTTGCTCTTGAATGTAGAGAAACTAAAGCAACCGCAAAAAAAGATTAAATAAAGGAGCTGAACAGAAAAATTCAGAGGGCAGGTCAAGAAGACAAAGTAAAATAATGAAATGTCAAAGACCTGGAGTCAGAAAGACAACACAACATGCTCAGGTTTTCTCATGATGAAAAAATTGAAGACTCAGGTTTCAATATTGTAGAATCTATGGGCAAAATGAAAGGTGACCCAGTGAATATGGAAATCATTGAAAAATATCGTTAATACCGCAAGAAAGTAAAGTTTTTATGAAGATGATTTTAAAATGGCTACAGCAGTACACCAACAGGGAATTTCCAGAAATTCAAGTTGGATTCAGATAAGGACGTGGAACTAGGTATATCATTGCTGATATCACAGGGATCTTGGCAAAAAGCCAAGAGTCCCCGTATTTGTGCTTTAATGA
>NW_006408542.1:1555377-1557163 GCF_000296735.1 Chrysochloris asiatica | reverse complement strand
AATTGAAGGGAAATACCTCAACCTGTAAAGAGCATATATACAAACCCAACAGCCAACATACTTTCAATGGAGGCTTTCCCTTTATGAACATGAACCAGACAAGGATGCCCTTTATCACCATTCCTGTTTAATATTGTGAGGGAAGTTTTAACCAGAGCTACAAGGCAAGATAGGGAAATTAAAGGCATCCAAATTGGCAAAGAAGAAGTAAAATTCTCTCTATTTGCAGATGATATGAACCTATACATAGAAAACCCCAATGAGTCAGTAAAAAAAACAAAAAACAAAAAACAGCTATTAGAATTCA
The DNA here is from genome assembly GCF_000296735.1 of Chrysochloris asiatica. Classification (NCBI taxonomy): domain Eukaryota; kingdom Metazoa; phylum Chordata; class Mammalia; order Afrosoricida; family Chrysochloridae; genus Chrysochloris; species Chrysochloris asiatica. Next base: position 1,556,856 of record NW_006408542.1, on the reverse strand, counting down.
TTGGAAGATTCAGCAAAGTGGCAGAATACAAAATGAACATATTTCTCTATACTAGCAATGACAGCAGAATGCTCCTTAGAAATAAGATGGGAAGGTTTCATCTCACACACTTTAACGTGGTATCAAAAGGGATCATCACATTTGGTAAAGTAATGAATGCATCATGACCTCACGTTTGGCAAAGGAGCAACAAAAATGAAGAGCCTCGGTGAGATGGATTGGCACAGTGTCTACAACATTGGGCTCAAACACCGCAGTCACTGTGAGAATGGTGCAGGAATGAGCAGTGCTTCTTCTGTTATATTAGAGAAAATGAGTCTCAATGAGATTGACTGACATTGACTGCAAAATGGCCTTAAACGTAGGAAATCCGTGAGGATATTGCAGGATTGGGCAGTGTTTCATACTGTTATACATACAGTAGTTATGACTTGGAACTAACTCAGCCACTCATAACAAGAGCAGCAATATTTAAATATCCTTAAAACTAATAAGATGGAATTTTCTTTGGTAGGTACTAAAAGTGATATATAATGCTATTTTTTGCTTTCATATGGATTTTCAGGTGTGGCTTTATTATGTGGACTATAGTAACCACCACTCTATGTCAGTTTGATATGCTTGGGTGGCTTATGTGTTGCTGTGATGCTGGAAGCATCAGTATTTAAAATACAAGCAGGGTCTTCCATAGTGGACATGTTTCAACTGAGCTTATTAACTAAGACAGACTCGGAAGGAGACACTGACTACTTCTACATAGTTTGCCACTGAAAACCTTATGAACAGTAGCAGAACACTGTCAGCACCAGAATACTGAACACTGAAGAATTATGACTAGCACCAGAATATTGTCAAATATAGGGAGTCCTCTCCAGAGAAGAGAAGCTACAGCAAATGGAGGAAATATGGTAAAACAACAGAACCTATGGTTTTAAAGTATGGCTAAAGAAGACACAGACAAGTATTATAATGAAATGTGCAAAAATCTGGAGTTAGAAAACCAAAAACAAAGAATATGCTCAGCGTTTCACCACGTGCAATATTTAAGGATTCTATAGGTAAAATGTTGAATGCTGCAGAAAGTACCAAAGAAGATGGTTGGAATATACAGTCATTGTACTGGAAAAAAAAAAAAAAAAGGTTGGTGTTCAACCATTTCAAGATGTAACATATAATCAAGAGTCTATGGAAGTCTAAGGTGCACTGAAGGCATTGATAGAGAACATGGATCTAAGATTTGATGGAATAGGAATTGAAATCTTTCAACAAACTGATGTACTATTGGAGGTATTCACTCATCTATGCCAAGAAATTAGTTACCTGGCTAACTGAATGAAAGAGATCCATATTTGTACCCATCCCAAAGATAGGTGAGCCTATTATTCTGTTTTTTGGTCCTTATGGTCTCACTATTTTCCTGGGGGAGGGAGCTTTCTCCTGCTACCTTACCCAAGAATAGACAGCAATTGTGCTCTTATA
>NW_006408542.1:1500298-1526510 GCF_000296735.1 Chrysochloris asiatica | reverse complement strand
AGTTGCTAGAAGAAGGCTTCCTGTGGAGCCTTTACATTGTATAAGATCATAGGTGGAATCTAGAACCCACCCAGAATCATCTGAGGTACGAAATTTTCACTGGAAAGGATAAGTAGACCAGCCTGGAGCAGCCAGAAGAACAGCAGATACTTCATGAAAGAAAGACTGGCAGGAAAAATCCAAAATAATAACTGCAGTCTGATTGATTACTACAAGAACAAGAAAGTTGTTCAAGGCAAGTTGTCGGGACCCCTCAGAGCAAACTCCCTTCGAAGTCTGAAACTCAAGGGGAATACTTGAGCAGGCAGGTATTCTGGCCGGTGACCACATTGATCACCAGTAAGGGGAAGAGGGGGAAAAAACAACAATGAAGTTGTTATCATAAGTCTGACCATATTCAATAGACCCCTGTGAACCCAGGTAGAGACCTAGATGGCCAGCAGTATGGCAAGACCTGGGGACTCCTGGGCCCAGAGGCAATGACATGGTCACAAAGAACTAAAGTAGAGAGTGAAGCGTCCAGCTGACATGAAGTGAGTGGAAATGCACAAGAACACCCATACTTGCAGATAGTACCCACTTGACCTGGCTTCAATGGCTGGGTGATCAGAACTCAACAAGAAAAAGAAAGAAGAGAGAAAAAGAAAAAAGAGTAACCTGCTACAATTTGGTGAACTTTATTATACTTATCCACCACTCGTCTGTCAGTTTGTTGTACTGTGGTGGCTTGTGAGTTGCTGTGATTCTGAATGCTATTGCCACCTGTATTTTCAATACCAGCAGGGTCACCCACGATGGACAGACGAAGACAGACTAGGAAGAAGGAGTGACAAACTACTTCTGAACATTTAGTCACTGAAAACCTTATAAATAGCAGAGAAACACTGTTAGATATAGTGCCAGAAAATGAGCCCCTCAGGTTGGAAGGCCCTGAAAATACGACTGGGAAAGAGCTGCCTCCTCAAAGTAGAGTTGACCGTAAGGATGCGAATGGAGTAAAGCCTGTGGGAATAAAGCCCATGGGACCTTCATTTGCTGATGGTGCACAACTCAAAATGAAGAGAAACAGCTGTAAACATCCATTGAAAATCGGAACATGGAATGTACGAAGTATGAATCTGGGAAAATTGGAAGTTGTCAAAAATGAAATGGAATGCAGAAACATTGATATTTTAGGCATTAGTAGCTGAAATGGACTGATATTGGCCATTTGAATCTGACAACCACATGGTTTACTATGCCAGGAATGACAAATTCAAGAGGAATGGTGTTGTGTTCATCGTCAAAAAGAACATATCCAGATCAGTCATGAGGTACAACGCTGTCTGTGATAGGATAATATCTATGCGCCTACAGGGAAGCCCAGTTAATGCCACTATTATTCAAATTTATGCCCCAACCACTAATGCCAATGAGTATGAACTAGAAGAATTCTACCAACTTCTTCAATCTGAAATTGATCAAACATGCAATCTAGATGTCTTGATCATTACTGGTGATTGGAATCAAAGGTTGGGAGCAAAGAGGAAGGATCAGTAGTTGGAAAATATGGCCTTGGTGATAGAAATGATGCTGGAGAATGCATGATAAAATTCTGCATAATCAATTATTTGTTCATTTCAAACACCTTGTTTAGACAGCATAAGAGACGACCATATACATGGAAATCGCCAGATAGAATACATAGAAATCAAATTGACTACATCTGTGGAAAGAGAGGATGGAAAAGCTCCATATCATCAGTGAAAACAAGGCCAGGTGCAGACTGTGAAACAGACCATCAATTGTTGTTGTTGTTGTTAGGTGCCATCGAGTTGGTACTGACCCGTAGCGACCTTATGCATAGCAGAAAGAAACACTGCCTGATCCTGGGCCAACCTCACAATTGTTGCCATGCGTGAGTTCACTGATGCTGCCACTTGGCCAATTCATCTCGTTGGGGTCTTCTTCTTTTTCTCTGACCCTCCACCTTACCAAACATGATATCCTTCTCAAGCTACTGGTCCCTCCTGAAAATATGTTCAAAGTATGAGAGACGAAGTTTAGCTAGCCTGGCATCCAAGGAGCACTCTGGCTGTACCTCTTCTAAAATGGATCTGGTTCTTTTGGCAGCCCATGGCACTTTCAACATTCTCCTCCAACACCATAACTCAAAAGCATCAATTCTTCTACAGTCCTCCTTATTCACTGTCCAGATTTTGCATGCATATGTAGATGTGTACTTTATGTGTGATGTGAAATTTCATAGAGGAGTGATTAGTTTAAAAAAATAAACAGGTCTAAATAGACTTCTTAAACCAGTTGCCATCTAGTTGATGGCACAATTCATGGCAACCCCATGGGACAGCGTAGGATTGTGCTCCATATCAGTTTTGAGACTGTGACATTTTGGAATCATATCTTCTTTCTTCAGAGGCTTCTTTGGGAGGGTTCAAACTGTCAATCTTCTGGTCAGTAATCAAGCAATCCATTTGTGCCATCCAGGAACTTGAAAAAGTTTTTTTAAAGAAAGATTTCTTAGGGGGTTTATGGACTCCTAGTGTGATGCTGTAGGATTAGTACTAGACTGCAAATCACAAGGTCAGCAGTTCATACCCATCGGCTACTCCTTGGAAACCCTATGCAGGGTCACAATGAGTTGGAACTGACTTAAACACAACGATTTGGAACTGACTTTAACACAGGTAAGAACAACAGGGGGTTTATAATGAAAATAAAGTGCTGATGACGTATTGATTTAGTGCAAGTCCCTAATGTAATAGTCCAGGTAGGTTAACTGGCCTGACTAATGGTCAGAGATAGCTAGTGGCACAAACAGCTCTAGGTCTTCCATCTCTTGACTTCTTCACAGAGTTTCTACATTTATCCAGGAACCTCTGAATTTTCTATGTCTAAGATTTGAAATACTTAAACTAAAATGACATGGTCCCTAAAATCAAGGAGGCTGAAGAGACTGATGATTGTAGTACAATGGAATAAGGGTCATGGTAACAGTTAAATATCATGTAGATCTACTGTTCGACCAACTACTTTGATGATCAAGTAGAATGGTTGGACATTAAACATGGAAATAATATGGTTGGCGTTCAAAAAAAGTAAAAAAGAACTAATTAAATTCTTAATATATCTCATACTTCTATTAGGTGGACATTAGTTTTTACATGTCAGTTTATTTTTGGGGAAATTTTCTATGCACTTAATTAAGGTGTGTTGCAGAAAGCCCTAGACTTAGATTCAGACAAACTGGGCTTGAATCACTAGCTTTTGTTCTTGTCAGTCATTCAGATAATTTTCATTTGACGTTGGACTTTGGTTTTCTCATCTAGAAACATCAGGATTTCTTTGAGAATTAAATCTTACAAAATCTCTCTTTGAACCTAAGAAGAAACTCAGATTATTCTTGTGGCTAGCTAAAATAAGGACTATTATTGGTTGTAATCAGCTAGATTTCTTTATTACCTACTCTGATGTCTGAGGCCTACTCCTTACAGTTAAATTTTTTAACTCAAGAAGATCCATCAGTGGACTTCAGCACAAACTTTGCTGATCAAAGTGATGAAGAAAGCACTACACGTGAATTTAGGGGAAATTCACTGGGGGACAAATGTGACTTGCCCCTGAACAAGTCAATAAACACTATAAGAACAAAAGGAAACAAGGTGCTCATATCAAGCGATGTTTTTAGTGAGTGCATCTTTGGAAGTGAGTAGGGACTCTAGCTTTTGCTGAACAGGAAAAAAAAAAAAAAAAAAAGTGTGGAAGTAAGTGAAGAATGTCCAATTAAAAATAAGCAAGAGAGTTGTCCACTATCCCTTGGTATTTGTTAACAACTCAAAGAACAACAGGGGAGTGTGAAAAGCTTCGTTGTGGTGGTAGTGGTTATTTGGTGTAGATTCAGTTCCAACTCACAGCAACCCAATATAGCGTTTTCTGCAGCTGTTCATTTATATGGGAGCAGAAAGCCTCATCTTTCTCCTGCAGAAGTGGAGGTTAGGCTGAATTGTAACCATTAAGCTGCCAGAGCTCCTTGAAATGCTTCATAGTTAAAAACAGAAGACAACATTAGGTATGCTCTGAATTGAGGTTGTTGGAATAGCAAAGCAAAACCGGAGGTGGAGTGAGTAGCAGCATGGAACCCAATGTGTGGTTTAGATAGCATATTTGCCTTTCTCTGTCTGGTCTTGTATTGGAAACAGCAAAAATTAGGGAAACTGGCTTTCATCAACCTAATCCTGACCATTATGGGACAATTGCTGTAAAGTCTATGGTTTGGTTTCTTGAGGCAGCTGATGAAGAGGTGTTGGTTAGAGCCCTATGGTCGGTTTGTATATTCCCCCTCTCAGTTGGTATGCATATTTCCCTGGTGACATGCTAAGCAGTTATCAGTCACTTTTTAAAAAAAAATACGAATGCTTTCTTCCTTGGACACTTAAGAAATGAGTCAGGCCAGGCAAATAAAAGAGAGATCTACTTTGGGTGTTACAATAAATCTGACAATATGACATGAATTTCCTGAGTTATCTGGAACTTGTACAACTTTCTCACGTCTATTTTCCCCCAAGTGATTAGAACTAACATTTAAAATAAAAATATCTCATGTACTTTCCCCCACAATAGCCAGCAAAGGAGCAGTTGGGAGGGTTGTATCATTGTTTATAGCAGCCTTGGGAAGTAGGGAGGGAATTTGGGGATTGAATTTAAAACTTGGGTAAAGCCTTGGCATTTAGGTCCAGAAATTCGGGAAGAGGTGGGAGGGACAAATAGTATCTATTGAAGACCTGGTTTATATCGGGTACTGTGTCAGAACAAATATCTCATTTAGTCCTCATAAGCACAATGCAAGATAAATATGATTATCATTTTATATATGAAAAAATTGAGACATAGAGAGGTCAAATGATCTGCCAGTTTACAGAGGTTTGTAAATGTAGATACAGAGCCTTGTTAGCTGTTGTCTAATTGGCTCCAACTCATGGCAATCCCTTGTAGAACAAAATGAAATAGTGCCTGTTGTTGTTAGGTGCCATCAAGTTGCTACTGGCCCATAGTGACCTTATGCACAGCAGAACAAAACACTGCCTGATCCTGGGCCAACCTCACTACTGTTGCCACGCTTGAGTCCATTTATGCTGCAGCGTGGCCAATCCATCACATTGGGGGTCTTCTTCTTTTTCTCTGACCTTATGAAACATGATATCCTTCTCCAGGAACTAGTCCCTCCTGACAATATGTCCAAAGTAAGAGAGATGAAGTTTGGCCATCTTGGCCTCCTAGGAGCACTCTGGCTGCACTTCTTCCAAAACGGATCTATTGGTTCTTTTGGCAGCCCATGGCTGGTCCTGCACAATCCCTACAATAACTTGCATGCTAAAGTCCATTGGTGTGCATTTTGTGGAGTGCCTTCCAACACTAGAAATGCATATTCTAGCACTTCATCAGACATTCATTTCTTGTGATTCAGAGGGTTTTCATTGGCAACATTTTGGAAGTCAATCACTAGACCTCTCTTCCTAGACTGTTCTGTTCTGAAGGCTCTGCTGTAACCTGTCCAACAATGGATAACCCTGCTGGTATTTGAAATTTCAGTGGGATAGCAACACACAACTCACAACTGATGGGAGGTGGCTACAGTTCCTAAGACCCTTGAGGAGATGGACAGACACAGTGGCTGCAATGATGGGCTCATCCATAACAACAGTTGTGAGGATGGTGCATGACTCAGCAATGTTTCATTCTGTTGCTATGAATCACAACTGACTTGATGACACCTAACATTAACAACAACGACAGTATTAAAATGTCTTTACTATTTCAGGAACTTCTTGTCTAGGAACAGTAAAGTTACAAATAACTTTTTTTATTCATTCTAGGAATTTTCCCCCAAAAAATTGTATTATATTTAATAAAACGTATCAGCAGAACATTTGTGCCTTAAGACCTCAAAATTCTACCATCTTAAACTATTATACCAAGATCTTTATTTAATTCCAATCAAGCTTTGGTGTTAAAAGACCAGCTTTAAACCAGACTTCACAATCTCAGTAAATCAGATCTTGTACTCTCCTGTTAAGATTCTTGCTTAGTTGAATTACCAGCGTAAACAATAAATTCCACTTTGTCTTAACCGGTTTGGAGAGTTGGCATTTAACAGTCACTTAACATCATTGTGAGTACTGGTGTAGTGCTGTGGAGTCTTAGTGTAGGCTAGCCACTGGACTGCAAAGTCAGTTTGAACCACAGGGTCAGCAGTTCAAACTCACCAGCAGCTCCTCAGGAACCCTGTGCCAGGTCATTATGAGTGGCAATTGACTCAATGGCAGGCAATTAACAACAACAACATGATTGTGGGACTAAATGCCCCTCATCTCCATTTATTATTGATATATTTCTCTGTACTATGATTGCCTTCTTAATCATTTGGATCCATTTAGTTGTACCCACACAGACAGACAGGCAAGAACACACATACAAACACATACACACAAAGTAAAAATTACCTGAAACTTCAGGTAGGAAGACTATTCATCTCTCCTCTTTATGGTCATGTTGTTGTTAAGTGCGTTCAAGTCAGTTCTGACCCATAGCGACCCTGTATAGGATTTCCGAAGAGCAGCTGGTGAGCTTGAACTGCTAACCTTGCAGTTCAAATGGCTTTGCAGTCTGATGCATTAACCTACAGTGCCACACCTAGGAAAGGCTATATATAGTCTTTTATTTTAACCGTAAATATTTTAAGTCCTTTTGGCTTCTAGCAAACAAGGTGGTATCATCTGCATACTATAGGTCTATTTGTTTTACAATGATCCTTTTGAGAGGAGGATTATTAAAAACTATGTGTAATCTAGAGACCTGATAGGATAAACACTGAACTTCTAACCCCAAAGTTGGTGGTTCAAACCCACCAGCCACTCCCTGGAAACCTTATACATGGTCACTATGAGTCAGAATTGACTCAACAGCAATTAAAAGCAATAGTATGCAACCTGTAGTTTGATATCTGTTTTGGGACAGAACACTACACTATAGAACATCCTAATTATAGCGTGTCATATCAATGAGATGAATTAGCACAATAGTCCTTACAATGAATTCAAATGTATCAGTGATCATGAAGATAACAGGACTGAACAGTGTTTCATTCTGTGCTGCATAAGGTCATCATGAGTTGGATTCTACTTGATGGCAACCAACAATAGTAACACAACCAACTATAGTAACAATAGTAACATTAACAACAATAGTCTTATAATACGGAGCCTTGTTAGTGCAGTGGTTAAGTGCTGGAATCCGCCACCTGTTCCATGGTCTAAAGATGTGGCAGGCTTTTTCTCTACAGATTACAGCCTTAAAAACCCTAAAGTGCAGTTCTGTTCTGAGTCAGAATCGATTCAGCTATAATAAATATGTTTTTTAAATTTAGTCTGATTATTCATTCTGAAAAGAAAATAAATATATATAAGGCAAGTAACCAAAGGGACTGATAGATGCAGAAAATCTGTATGCACAAAACACCAGTGAATGTAAAAGGGCCTTTCAATTTTGTTCATAAATGACTACTTGAAGAGCAGATCAGGCAGGGTAGAAAGAGAATAGAAGGCAATGGAGGAAGAAAACATATCACATATTTGTGATACTAAGTAGTATCTGATGCTTTATAAGGTAAATGAAACAGCTGTGTTTGCTATTGTCTTACTTTCAGTAACAAGGAGTTGGAAATCAAGTGGGAGAAGTGTGAATACTGAGAAGCTGATAACAAATATTGAAGAGAATCATGAAAATTGCTGGGTGGGGAAAGGTTTTGAAAGGTTAAAGGTATTTTTTTTTTGTTGTTTTGTTTTCTAGGAAATTGAATGTATAAACAAAGTAAATGTTTCCATATTTCAATATTATCTGTAATGCTGGAGGCTGTACATCTTGCAAAATCAGACAAATCTGGAATAGCCTTCAGGAAACAGTGAGTTACTGTTTTCAAGAAAGAAATAGAATTTTTCTCTCTCTAGAGGTGGCCTTAAAGAGCTATCATGAATCAAAGCAACTAAATCTGAGTTATAACCAATTTTACAGTGTGTATGTAGACATAGTTATAAAAGGTGGTTTGTTTATGCTGAGAAATTAAGGACATAAAATTATACTTTGGATGGAAGGAAATCAGTGGTAAATATCAGGTAATGAGATTCTAATATCATAACGTTTCAAGGTAGTTATGAAATCTACTGTGGGCAATGCGTAATCCAAACAGGAAGACAAGAATTTTGGTGTTATGAGGCAGGGCAGTTTTGTTTGTGGAGGCAGGGGAGCAGCCTTGTCCAATTTGCAGTTGGAGAGCACTTGTTTCCTTAGAGTGATGAAGCAGGGAACTGAATAGCAAATGAAATCCAAATGTCAAACAGAATTGGCCAGCTTTGAATCCCCTAGTATTTTAATCCTTAGAAATTGCAGGATTCTGAACTCAAGAGTAAGTCATGGCATTGAATTTTTACTTACTTAGTTACTATTTTCAGCAAGAAATTATGTCATTTGTTTGGAAAATTAGGATAGTTTTCCTTTGCAGTTTTCAGCTAGATAAAAAATACAATATTGAATAGTGTGGGTCTGAAGATGACAAGTATTTTTATATTGTGATTTTTACTGTGATAATTATATAATTTTTACAGTGCTACATACTCTTGTCTATTCTATCCCTTTGTTTTCAAAATCAGTATTTTGTGAGACAGATAAGCTTTAAGACTACAACACACCTATTGGTAGGGAGCTGCTGGATAAGTATTATTAGATTTATAAGCAAGTCAGTGATTCAAACCTACTGGAAGATCAGAACAATTAATTCAACCCAACAATTCTATGTGCAATTATTGAAGTGAATTTAATTCAGAACACTGTGAAAAGGATGAAAATGCCCTTAGGGACCCTCACTACTTTCCCATTTTCAAATAAGATGTCCTGGTGTGTTCTGTATGATAAGCACTGTACTAGGAATCGGGCTGCGAACCGCAGGGTCAGCAGAACCTACCATCTGCTCCGCCAGGATAAAGATGAGGTTTTCTGCTCTTGTAAAGATTTTACAGCCTTGGAAACCCTGTTCAGGGTCGCTATGGGTCGGAAACAACTTAACGGCACTTAACAACAACAACTAACCGTGAGGTTGGCAGTTTAACCCATAAGCTGCTCTCAGAAACCCTGTGTTGAGTTGCTATGAGTCAGAACTGACTGAGCAGCACAAAACAATCATAGTAAGATGCAACTATTCCATTGGATACCTACCATTGCTTCATTATGTAGCAGCCATATGCTTGGGACTGAACCAAATTACAGTTTGAAAGATAGGCTAAAATTGGTCTAACCCAGGGATTGGCAAAGCGTTTCTGTAAAAGGATTGGATGGTAAATGCTTTAGGTTTTGTGTGTCTGACAATCTCTGCCACAAATACTCACCTCAGCTCTTGCAGCTGCCATAAAGTAATGCTGATGCCCAGTCTAAACCAAACTTGTGTCCTGTAGAACTGGTTCAGGCTTAAGCCAATCAATGCATGACCTTCCTTAGTGAAAGGAGTTCTTGGGAAAGGTGATTCATCTTTAGGAGCTCAAGATTTCTTTTCTAATTATTTTTGTTGTTAAATGCCATCAAGTCAGTTCCGACCCATAACGATCCTGTATAGAGTTTCCGAGGAGCAGCTGGTGAACTTGAACCACCGACCTTGCAGTGCAAGACGGCTTTGCAGTCTGGTGCATTAACCCACAGTACCACACCAGCTATTATATTCTGCGTCCCCAGATGTAAATGAGGAAGCTGTGGTGGCTGTTAGCAGCTAACTGAAAACCCTGAAGGAAGCCAGCTTTGAGGATGAAGTCAATACCTTGAGGATGGCAAAATGAAAGGAATTGAACTCACAGATATTCGGAACTCAAATCCTGCTTTAACCGTGCATGAAGATGTTTTATTTTTGGACTTCTTGGTTTAATTAGTTCTGTTGTTTTCATCAGCTTGAATGGGCTTTATGTTTCATGTAACAGAAAGACCACAGCTTATAGTCTTTTTTTCATAAATGCTGTGCCTATTTAAATAATGCACACAAACTTATAACATATGGAAATGATGAAATTACATTAAAAAAAAAGAATGTCTTGGAATAGCTCACTTATGCATACACAAGTCTTAGTAACATTATCAGAAGTGAATTTTGGTCTCATTGACCCTTTTCATTAGTCTGAAAATGTTATTTTTTTACTATATAATGAGTTATACAAATTTGTATGATAAGCCATGGCCAAGAAGTCTTGGATTCATGTTGGTCCTACACCAGTACTCAGAAAATATACAATTGAAACTATGCATGTGCTCTGGCCAGTTTGAAGCTGGGCCTGAGGGCAGTGGAGCTCCTCGTAGCCATTGTATGTCCAGGTAGCGTAATGGTTATGAATCAGGCTGCTAACCTTAAGGTCAGCAGTTCGAAACTACCAGCTGCTCTGTGGGAGAAAGATGAGGCTTTCTGCTCTCGTAAAGATTTGCAGCTTTGGAAACCCTGTACAGGGTCGCTATGAGTCGGAACCGACTCCACAGTACTTAAAAACAACAACAGGCAAAACACAGGTAGAGGCCGATTCCACAGAAAGCAGGAATCATTACCTATACACACCTATGTCCCAGTGTGCTAGCCCCCTATGAAACTGGGCAACAGGATGGTGTGGGTGTGGGCATGTGGGACTCCCAGTCAGTACAGATTTCTTATTTATAGAAGTGAGTCTCTGGGGAGTGCACAAGGTTAATGGGCTTGGCTGCTAACCGAAAGGTTGGGGGTTCAGAAGGTGCCTCAGAAGAAAGTCCTGGCAATCTGCTTTGGAAACACCAGCCATTGAATACCTTATGGAGCACAGTTCTGCTGTGATGCACTTGAGTTCCCCATGAATTAGAATGAATTTGACAGGGTTAAATGATAGAAAAAGTTGCTGTGACACATACCCATTGTCGCTGAGTCATTTCTTACTTAGAGTGACCCTATAAGTTAGAGTAGAATCGCCCCCCTAGAGTTCCAAAGGTTGTCATCTTTACAGAAGCACACTGCCACATCTTTCTTCCTTATAGAAGATAATGGGTTTGAACCTGAAACCACTTAGTTAGTAGCCAAGCACTTAACCACACAGCCAACAGGGCTCTTTGTTAACACGTGAGGTAAAACAATAATAGCTACAAGAGAAGTTCTCAGGGAAGAGAGAGTCATAATTGACTTGAAATTCCAGAAAAGCTTTATTAAATGATCACACTGAAGCAAACCTTTTAGATTAGATTTTTTTTTATGGTAGCTGAGATGGAAGAGCAAGCATGATAAAATGTTCATAGGTTGCAAAAAGTGGGCTGAATTTTCAAATAGTCAAATATAAGGGGGCTTCGAAAAGTTTATTGAAAAATGGAATTAAAAAAGATTATAGAATTTTTCCATGAACTTTGAAGCCCCTTCATAATATACAGACAACCCTTAGGTTATAAATGCCCAATTTATGGACAACCCCTGCTTGCTCTTTAGGCAGACCTTCAAACCAGTTCAAACCTGTTCTATCAAAACTAATAAAGCAAAACAAGAATAGAACTGAAGTTTTACAATTTGTGTAATTCTTCACAATAACCAGAATTGAAAAAAATATATGGGAAGATCCCTTTCGGGGACCTAATACTTGAGATCGAATTGTTGTCAGGATAGTGGAAAGCCACACACATTAAAAACAGGGGGCTCCCTTAGGAGGGGAACCACCATCTTTGGGCAGGGTGCCACCATCTTTGAAGACCTGCTTTAATGTTATATAAATTTACTTTGAAATGAGTGAATCAGATTCCTGCTTGTAACAAATCCTTCATCATAGTCACTTTCACTTGCTGCATGTGTGGATTTTAAATCATTGAAAGGGCTTCAAGACTTTTATTAGATGAATACAAAAGTCCACTACCATCAAGTCAATTTTGACTCAGAGAAACCCAGTAAGGCAGAGTAGAACTGCCCCATAGGGTTTCCAATGATGCAAATATTTATGGAAGCTGACTGCCTCATATTTGTTCGGGGGAATGGCTGGTGGTTTTGAGCTGCTGACCTTTTGGTTAGCAGCCAAATGCATAAAGTTACACTAATTAAGAATTTCTGATTCTAACTTATCTACACATTCTTAGACACAGGAGCAGATATCATTTGTAACCTGGGGACTGCCTGCTTGTAGGGGTTCTATGGAAGAGCAGTGTGGAATTATACTAGAATCCGAGTGAAACATTGAGTAATCTGTCCCAGAGTAGACAACTAGAAGGAGAATAGGAAACCTGACAATGGAATTGGAATTTTCATAGAAACCAGGAAATGTCTGTAGTGTAGCCATGTAGTATATGGTGTTCTTAAGAATTAATTTAGAAAATAAACTGAATTTAGGGATATGTGGGACACATATGTCAACCTATGCAGGCACATTTGCATCCCTGGGAATTAAGGAAATGTAAAACAGGCATCAGATTTTATTTCCTAGGACCCTCTCAAGGGAAAATACTGATGACTTCTTAGGGTTATTGATAAAAGCATGAGGGTGTGGTGATCCTGACACCTACAGATGACTTTATTGTTAGCAGTCCAGTGTTTATCCTATAGCACCACACCAGGACTCTTAAGTGACATTATTATTTCTGTTGTTAAGTGCTGTCGAGTCTGTTTGGACTCAGTGACCCTTTACAGTATTTCTGAGGAGTGGCTGGTGAGTTTGAACTGTGGACCTTGGTCTTCAAATTCAGTCTAGTGCTTATCCTACAGTGCCACACCAGGACTTTAAAATTACTTTGTATAATGGTGGTTTGGTTAACGGTAGGGATTTTGCTTAGCAAACCATGCCAGGTTGGGTCCAGAGCTGATTTAGTGACCAAATTACTACCAGGAACCAAATTACTACCACCAGCTCTTCTTGGTCCTTCCCCAAGAGAATTTTATCTCTTTTACAAACAATCATCAGCCAATATCTAAAGAAAATATCAATTCAAGGAGGATCATATTATTAGCTAGTCCCAAGTGCCCATGTGTCGCCATCTAACCTTGTGTGGGGATACCTACTTAAAGGTTACTGGTTTTCATTAGGAAAACCCTGTAGAATCTAGATCCATTGGACAAACCCACACAAAAGAAGTCTATTTAAATAATTACTTTAGATTACAGTAGTTATTGTGAACTTGTTATGTACATAGATACTCACTATGTTTGGTGACTGAAATCCAAAAATAAACAAAACCCTGTCCCTATTGTCAGAAGCTGTGATAATTTGCTTTTGCTTCCACCCACACACCTCCCAACACACCTTACTCAGTTCTATTTGCCTCGGCTTTCTGCAATCTCTCGTTATAAATTAGCACCCGGCTGTGATCTCAAAGAGATGCAGTGAAACAAAGATTGGGGTTAATACTCCATTTCAGTTGCCCTGATTAGCCACTAATTAAATGTTTTATTAGAAAACCACTCTTAATAAGTAATTAGATTATATTAATTTTGTATTCCTTGGATCTTATAGAACACTGATTCTCACTTCTGGCTGCATATTACAATAACCTGAGGGGCTTTAATAATACCCAGGTCAACCCCACCCTCAGATATTGTGATTTAATTAGTTTGGGGTAAACATGGACATAATTATGTTTGTAAAAACTCTCTGGCTGATTCCAATGCACAGCCATGGTCGAGGGAAACCCCTCTGGACTTTTATTCTGAACTGTCAAGAAGCTTTTGGAACCTGGTTGCTTGCCTCTTTTATCACTCTGAGAAAGTAGCTGTCTTCATGTCCCAGAAATGGCTTAGAATTTAGCCAGTCCTCCTTGACTCACAACTTGCCCAATGTCCTCTGCTTTCTGCACCAGGCTTCTTGAATAGTCGACCTGATGTGATATCTAAGGAGGAAGTGAGGAGGTTCAAGAGTTTCCCTTTGTTCTTCTCCAATATGCAGTGCAGTTCTTAGGGTCTTTCCTGAGGCCAGAGGTCAAGGCACGAGAGTGAATAAAAATGATCAAAAATAGTGTATTCATGGAGTTTGGAGAAAGGTGGTGATAGAAAATAAGAACTTGTGCCAGAAATTGCATTAAGCTTTACATTTTATAAAAACCTCCTTTGGATTTAAAGGGTCACATATTTTGAAGGGTATGACTATTTTCCATGTTCAATTTTTGAATGCTGTTGTTAAGTGCTATTGAGTAAGTTCTGACTCATAGTGACCCTATGTAGGGTTTCCCAGGAGCAGCTGGTGAGTTTAATCCAGTGCCCATCCTACAGCGCCACACCAGGCACATTTTCTGAATATATGTTGGTCCTGCAAAGAAAAACTAAAAGCCGAAAAGTCTTGTGTGTATGTTGTTTGACTGACTTCTAGTTATCCTTGCTTCAGCCTCAGCTTCATTCAGTTCTTTCCATACATTTTGCTTGGTTAAGCTCTAACCTTAATTTGAGGCTCCTGCTTATTTTCTCAGTTTTCTCCCTTCTCTTCACTGCAGTATCCTCTCCTTGTTCCCCACACAAATTGCCATTATGCTAATTCACACTAGCTGTTGTGAAGTGCAAATGAGTTAGTTCTGATTTATAGTGACCCTATATAGGGTTTGGTAGAAGGATTGATGCTTTTGAGTTATGGTGTTCAGGAGAATACTGAAAGTGCCATGGGCTGCCAAAAGAACCAACAGATCTGTGTTGGAAGAAGTGCAGCCAGAGTGCTCCTTGGAGGCCAAGATGGCCAAATTTCGTCTCTCATATTTCAGACATATTACCAGGAGGGACCAGTTGCTGGAGAAGGATATCATGTTTGGTAAGGTGGAGGTCAGAGAAAAAGAGAAAGACCCCCAATGAGATGGATTGACCAAGTGGCAGCATCAATGGACTCAAGAATGGCAACAAAAGTGAGGTTGGCCCAGGATCAGGCAGTGTTTCTTTCTGCTGTGCATAAGGTCACCATGAGTTGGTACCGACTTGATGGCACCTAACAACAACAACATACAGGGTTTCCAGGGAGTGGCTTGTGAAGCTGAACGCTGACCTTGAAGTTCAAACCAACCTTCAGATCAAGTGCTTATGCTTTGTTGCCATACCAGGACTCCACTAGCTGATTATAAAAAACAGAAGTGGTCACTTGGTAACCACCTGTTAAATCTTTTGAGCTAGCTAACTTATTTGCTAGGCTAAACTTAACTAGCCCAACATTTTGTTATTATTATTTTTTCTTTCATTTCCTGTTTTCTCCTGGCTGAATGCAGGAGATTCATGATGCTTTAATAGAAACTTTATAGAACATGTCTTTAAAGCCCTCAGAAAGTAATTCTTTGGTACAAATTGGCTTCGAAGACCTAGCCACTTTGACATCTGAGTTCCCTATGTAGTCCAGTTAAGAGATGTAGATATAGTGAATTGATACTGTTATTTCTGTTGAGTCTCAATTTGATCTCTTGTGGATAAAACTACCTCAGATCTCTTCCACGTCCATATTTCTAGTATTTTTATCAGTTCTTTCTGAGTGTAACCTTTCACAGTCGCATCTGAGACTAAGATATGGCTTGATTCAAAGATTAAAAATTATGTGGGTAAACATTCTAGACTCATAGAAAGAAAGGGACTGAGTGTTGGCAGCCAGGAAGCAGACTTTCAAAACGTGTTCTTTGGTTGTTTAAATTATTATATATTCCTGAGTTTTTGTATGTACATCTCCCCTACCCACCCCCCAAAAAGGAAAGAAAAATTGAGGGAATGGAAGCAAACATTGTTGAATGATGATGCATGGAGGAGATTGTAATCATTGAAATGAAACAATGGTGTAAAGCTGATGTTCTCCCATGTTAACTACCACTCAGTTCACATTTAAAAAATAAAAAAATGATGTGGGTTGATAGGTTGATACTTCCCCCATTATCCTGTGGTAAAGAGCATGTGAACTGTGTCTGGCGCTCTGTCTTTGTTATTTCATCAAATTTTACATCCTAATTACCCACTGTTACTTAAATGCTATTAAAAAAGGGAACAATTTTCATTTTAAATAGTAGAACATTCTAGTGAGTATAAATACTAGCTTTGATTATAACAAACTTCTTTGATATGAGAAACAATCCCTTATTAATAATCTGACTTGTATTGTGATTACAAATTTTTTAGGAGTACTCTGTCCCATGGTGAATCAGTTGCAGTAAGAGATGTTATAAGGAATTTAACTTGCTGATTGGCGTTGAGGGCCAGCATTACAGGTAAAACTCTTACAGTCCAAACCCACCAACCTATTCTTGAGGCAGCTGCTGCCCTCCTAAGCTCAGAGTTTTTAGCTTATGAACAGGCATGAAAAATTCAATATAGAACATTGCATGATGGTACTACATTAATATTTTTATTTTTAAGAGCAAAAGAGCATAAATGTCTTAGTTATATGGACCAATTATGGTACTTTCTGGCCCATGTATTTAAAGCCAAAATGGGAGGAAGAACAATCATTAAACTATATGAATAATGATAATTTCAGTATATTGAATTATAACAGCTGCCTGTATCTTTCAGCAAAATATATATACATACATATTATTTTAGTATATTATATTTTTAATTATATTTAGTATATTATATTTAGTTTATTATATATTTAATAGCAATTTATATCTTTAGGCAAAATTTATGTATCAGAGTAAATCAAAATGCATTGCCATAATATCATAGAAACAAAAACATTTAAACAAAAATATTAAAATGTCAAGCAGTTTTTAACATATCTTGCATCTAGGTTTGTACCCTTCTGAAGTCACCTTCATTCCATCTCTCTAGCTTTCTTCCTAAAGAATTTTGCACTCTTCCATTTGTTGTTTTTATTAAGTGCCTTTGAGTCAGCTCAGACTCACAGTGACTGTATAGTGTTTCAGAGGAGTGGCTGGTGGGTTTGAATCACCAACCTTGTGGTTAGTAGTCCAGTATTAAAATAGTAGTTTGAGATTCCTCCAGGGATTCAAATCATGTTCCTTTCAAATGTCTTTTGAGTTTGCGGAGCAAATAGAAATCTGAAATAGCAAGATGAAGGTTGTAGGCTAGATGGGGTAAGGTTTCCCAGTGAGATTCTCTTTAAGGTAGCCTATGCTACCCTCAAAGAATGAGCAGGTACATTGTTGTGATGGAAAAAAATAACTTGGCACAAACTTCCTGGCCTTTTTCTCACTAAAGCAGTTTTCAATTTTCTTAAAACTTCTTCATGAGAAATCCAGTGATTGTCCTGTGTCTTTTGAGAAAAAAAATCTATCAAGATTACCCCTTTGGAGTAAAAAACAAACAAAAAACAAACAAACAAACAAAAAACAAAAACCAGTTGGCATAACCCTCCTAACTGATATCTCTGTTTGGAATTCTCTTGGAAGCAACTGATCTGATTGGGCCTTTTTTTTTTTGAAAGCACCCAAACTGTATTACTGACAGTGTGTACTCATCCACTGATTGTAGAGATGTGTTTAAGCATGTCTTATTGGGAATACAGCAGTGCATGTATGAGCTGAAGATCTGGTAGCAATACTTTTTGGCTTACCCTCCTGTGTGTCTGTGTGTGTGTGTGTGTGTGTGTGTGTGTGTGTGTGTGTATGTGTCTGTGTGTATACTGTTGTTGTTAAGGTGCTGTGAGTAGATTCTGATTTATGGTGACCTGATGTGTAACAGAGGACTTCTGGTGTGGCGTTGCCGGTTAATGCGGTAAACTGCAACATCGGTTTGGGCTGTTAAGGCCGGCAGTTCTAACTCACCAGCAGCTCCTTGGAAACCCTGTACAGGGTCGCTATGAGTTGGATCCCGACTTGATGGCACTTAACAACAACAACAACATGTGTAACAGAACAAAACACTGTCCAGTCTTTTGCCATACTAAAATTGTTGCCATTTGAGACCACTGTTGCAGCCACTTTTTAAATCTATCAGTCCATCTCATTGAGGGTCTTCATCATTTTCATTTATCCCCAGCTTTAACAAGAATAATGTCTTCTTTTCAGCGTTTGGTCCTTCCAGATAACATGTCCAAAACAAGTGACATTAATCTGGCGATTCTTGCTTCTAAGGGACACTTCGGCTACATTTCTCTTAAGACATATTTGTTTATTCTTCCAGAAATCTAGGATATATTAAAAACTCTTAACCAACACCATCATTCAAAGTCATCAATTCTTCTGTTGTTTTCCGTATTCGTTCTCCAACTTTCATATGCTTATAAGGCAATGGAAAATATCATAGATTGGGTTAGGAGCACCTTAGTCTTCAAAGTGATATCTTTGCTTCTTAACACCCTAAAGAGATATTTTCAGCACAATTTGATTAATGCAGTAGCTCATTTGATTTTTGGCTGCTGCTTCTATGGGTGTTGATTGTGGATCCATTCAAAATGCAATCCTTAACAACTTCAATCTTTTCTCTGTTTATTATGATATTGATTTTTGGTCCATTTGTGAGGATTCTTTTTTTCATTATGCTGTGGTATAATTTATAGTGGAAACTGTAGAGTTTAATCTTCACCAGGAAGTGCTTCACGACCTCTTCACTTACAGCCAGCAAGGTTGTATCATCTGCATACTCAAGGTTGAGTCTTCCTCCAATTCTGATGCTTGGTTTTTCTTCATATAGTGCAGATGCCCAGATATACATATAATAATATTGTATGGATAATTTATAATGTAATATATACCATTTGAACTAAATATACACTTACAAATCTACACACACACATGAAGTCCTGGTGTGGTGCTTGCTGTAGGTTAATGCACTGGACTGTAAGGTCAGTTTGAACTACAAGGTCAGCTGTTCAAGCCCACTAGCTGCTCCTTGGAAACTTTACACAGGGTTGCTATGAATCAGAAACAACTCGACAGCACTTAACAACAACAACGCATATATACACATACTTAGGAGCTTTAAAAAGTCATTGAGAAATGAGATGAACATTTAATGGAATCTTTCTATGAACTCTTCTGAAACACTTCTATATGTTAGAATATTGCATTGGTCAAATCTGTTGCAAAATATCTCTCCATCTAGTATGTTGTTGTTTGTTGTTAAGTGATGAAGTATGTTATATATATAGTATGTTTTTGTTAAGTGCTGTTGAGTTGGTTCTGACTCATAACAACCCTGTGTAAAGTATCCAAGGAGCAGCTGGTGAGCTTGAACAGACGACCTTGAGTTCAAACCAACCTTACAGTCCAGTGAATTAACCTACAGTGCCACACCAGGACTCCATATCTAGTATGTGGTGGTTAGGTGCTGTGGAGTCGGTTCCGACTCATAGCGACCCTTTACAGGGTTTCTGAGGCTCTACATTTTTATAGGAGCAGAAAGTCTCATCTTTCTCCTGAGGAACAGCTGGTAGTTTCGAACTGCTGATCTTGCGGTTCACAGCCTGATTCGTAACCACTATGCTACCATCTAGTATAGAGGGTAATATAATATGATATATTATAATTTACTTCATGACTTAATAACAGCAACAACAGTATCATTTCATATGGAACACTGAATTGTAACATGGAGAAAGGACATGGTGAAGTGCTAAAAGGAGAAAAAGCTACTCTTGAATTGAAAGAGGGCATAGAGAATGGTCGTGAGATAAAATATCCGTTTTTAATTGGGCAGTTGCTTGGGGGAAATTAAAAAGCCTCATCATACTCTCTTTGAGTATTGCTGGTGTGGTACCATTGGATAAGCACTGGACTTCTAACCATGGCAATGGCAGTTCAAACCCACCAGCCACTCTTTGGAAACTCTATACAGTTGCTGAGTCAAAACTGACTTGACTGCACTTAACAAGCTAACAACAACACTCCCCTTAAAGGACACAACGCAGGAAGAAGGAAGGTAGAGAGCTTGAATTGGGAAGCCAGGGTAGAGAGGTTGTTGATAGCCTTTCTAGCTGGAGGAAATCAGTGGTTACATCAGGAGCAATGGAGTGTGTAATAAAGCTTGCCCTTGACAGTGGAAGCCACACACTGGAACAGAGGGTGTGGTAGATGCTAAGGCAGAGAAGAGGTCAAAAGTTGGGTGGCAGGGGTCTCCGTAAGCAGCAGTAGGGATTTAGAACACTGTATTTAGCTGCTTAGGACTCAGAGGCATTCAGGAGTTCACATGAAGCAGAGATCATCACAATTCAGCCAAAGGGAGGCAGGGAGACCTCTCCTGAAAGGATAGAGCTTCCTGCTGGTTGGTAATGATGTGTCTCTCTTAGTAGATGAGTGTGAAGCTGGAAGGTGTTTGTGTGTGTGTGTGTGTGTGTGTGTGTGTGTGTGTGTAGGGGGAATGGAGGCAGTAGGAGGGGTGTTTCCTAATAGAGTAATGAAGAGAACTATTGACCCTTACCCTGGGGTTTGGGAGCGAATCCCTTGTTGTGGGATGTATTAGTTTTCTATTGCTGTGTAACAAAGTATACCATACCACAAGTGGCTTAAAACAAGGCAGTTCTATTATTTCTCTATTGGGAGTGTGGTGACTCTGTAGGATAAGCACTGGACAACAAACAACCAAGTCAGTTGTTGAAGTCCACTAGCTTCTCCTTGGGAGAAAGATGAAGCTTTCTGCTCCTGCAAAGATTTACAGCCTCAGAAACCCTATAGAGGGAAGCCATGAGTTGGAACTGACTCCATGGCACTTAACAACAACTCTGTAGGCTAGAATTCTGGGCAGGTTCAGCTAGAATCCAAAAAGGCTAAAAATCAATGTGTTGGACAAAGTGGGCTCTTATCTGGAGGCTTTAGGGAAGAATTGCTTCCAAACTTATTCCAATTGTTATAAGAATTCAGTTCCTTGTGGTTATAAGATGGAAGCTGTGAGAAATGACAACTCTCAGTTCCTACAGGCTACCAGCATTCCTAACTTCTCAAATGGCTCCCTCCATCTGTAAAGAAAAATGGCATGTCAAGTCCTTCTCAGGCTTTGGATCTCTCTCACTTCCTCATTTGTCTTTAAGGCACATGCGATTACATCTGATCCAGTTGTCAATCCACAATAGTCGATTTTAATGTTATCTGAGTAGGAAACTGAATTACATATGCAAACACTGCTTCACTTTATATAACACATTCATAGATGAGATATTTCATATTCACAGATTAGAATGTGGAATGTGGATGTTTTAAGTAGAGTTCTGCCTAACACAATGGGTTACTACCCCAGCCACACAAAAAAGTTATTTGTTTAACGCTGCCTGCGGAGGTTTCTTAGGTTATGCTCCAATTATGTGATTAGAAATCATCTATGTAGAACTTTGACTTGCCTGATTGTTAGATTCATTAAAGGGAACTTGACCTTCCCAGGCTTTGTCTAGTATCTTCTCCCACATTGAAATTTGCTTTAAATTAGATGCAGATTGTTGATTTCATTGTAACATTAGAAGGGGAACCTTTATACCAAAAAAGAAGACAGATTATTTCTCTCCCGTGTACATGGCATCCAGAAATCTCTGGCTAAGCGGAACTCTTTTACTGGTTGTTGTTGTTAGGTGCCATCGAGTCTGTATGACTCATAACAACCTTATGCACAGCAGAATGAAACACTGACTGATCTTTTACTGGGGGACCTCCTTTATTTCCCAATAGTGGAAGATAATTTTGGTGGCATTAGAAGGGGACTCCTTGTTCTAAAACTAAATTTAGCATTTGTTTTTGTTGGCTTTGTAAACTTACTTGAATGTAGTTTTATTGATTTTACTTTATCTCCTCATTGCTTTAAGTTATCCTGTAGTAGTGCTATCCAATGGGAGTCCCTGGGTGAAGTGCTCAAATACTAACCGAAAGACTGGTGATTCAAACCCATCCTGTGGTGCCAGAAGCAGGTCCTGGTGGTCTGTTTCTGAAAGACCACAGTCTTGAAATCCCCATAGAGTATTTCTACTCTGCACCCATGGGGTTACTATGAGTCGTAATTGACATGAGGGAAGTAACAACAATACGCTTCCTGAAAGATCTTGAGCTCAACTTGCCTATCAGAACTACCTGACTAATTTATATTTAGCTAAAATTGATTTTAATTTTAAAGCTGTTGAGAGCTGGGGTATAAGTTGTTTCCTTCCCAAGCATATTGCTTGGCCCTTGTGTAATACTTGGAGATTATTATCTTGTCAACTCTTTCTCCTCTATTTGTTCAAAATGCTTGTAATTAGTAGTTACTGATTTCCTCTGTCTTCCTCTTTTAACTTCCAGCATGTCTTTCTGTCACACACCTGCTCCTGTGTGTGTTGTCTGTATATTTAAAAGGGGTGGGTAAAAAACAGCAATACTTCTTGCATCATAATTGATTTTAGAACTTACTTACATTGAGTTAAAAAGTTGCTTTCTTCCCTAATACCTAAATTTTGAAAAATAATTTCAATTGCTTAAATTTTGCTAAGATTTTTAACAATTTTACTTTGATATTTCAATTTCTTTCTCTCTCTTACATATTAGTACTTCTGTTACTTTATTCTCTCTCCAGATTTATTTGCCATTCTGTAATTTAAATATCTAAGTTATTTGACTGTTTGGTAGTCCTGGAGTCTTACTTATTTTTCAAATTTTCTGTATTCTCACTGGTATATAAGAATAAAAGAGTCCATTTATAAAACAAATGCATCCTACTGACTACTATAAGAACAAGCAAGTTGCTCATCCAGATGACATCAAGGCAAGTAGTCATGAACCCTCAGGGTAAACCCCCTTCAAAGACTAAGACTCAATGAGAATTCAGGAGCAGATTGTGCTCTGACTGGTGACCATGTTGGTCACCAGTAAGGGGAAGTGGGGGAAAAATAGCAATGAAGTAGCAGCTAAGCCCTAACATGGTCAATAGACTTCTGTAGAGCTGGTTGGCCAGCAGTGTTCCAAGACCTAGGGACTCTTGGGCCCAGAGTCAGTGGCATAGGGAGAATGAAGCATCCAGTTCATAAGAAGAGAGGGCATATGCACAAGAACACCCACACTTGCAAATAATACTCACTTGACCTGGCTTCAATGGCTGGATGATCAGAGCTCAACTAGAAGAAGAAAGAAGAGGGAAAAAAAAGTAATATGATATAATCTGATGAACTTGACCTACACCTATGGATGCAGTATCTCAAAAGAGGGAACAAATGTATACAGCTAGGATCATTCCTACCCCCTCGATACACAGTGTAGACAGGAATGGGCAACTTGGACATTGGCTACCAAAAATGGGGGCTACAAAGGCAAGAAGTGACTGGCTTACAAGCTTTCAAGAGGGAATCTAGATCCAGAGGGTATGGAGGAAGGTAGAATCTGCACTGAGTAGTATCCAATCTGTCTGGGAGGGGCTGATGAAAGGAGGTGGGGATAGCACTCATACGGCACAATAGTGAATAATTGTTATCAGGACTGACTGCGAGGGTTGGAAATGTAAAGGTGGACATTTTGTAGTAAAAGGAGGGGAGTGGTTGACTTTGCAGTCTAGGAATGTAGGTCCCTGGGACCATCAAGGGAGAAGAGCAGAGTGGGATACCCTACCCAGAGAAACAGTGACACCAGACATGGAGGCAGAGACGATGACGTGGAGAGATGGAGTCACTTGGGACTGTAAACCCAGAGAGGGAGAGGGACTGTGTGCAGCCAAGGGGCAGGCTTGCAGGATATACCCTTTGGTTGGTTGATGATGCATGTAGGGAATTGTAATCATGGCAATAAAATGATATACGATAGGATGAATGTAAAGCTAATGTTCTCCCATGTAAACTATCACATATTTCACAATAAAACATTTTCTTTAAAAATGCAGATATTAAGTTTACATTACTCCCTGCTCACACAGTTGTATTATTTTTACCATAAATTATGATGTGTGCTCTTTTAATATCTTCTGCTCCTTGTAGGGAATACACATTTCTGCATAGTATATATAAAGGAACAGGTCTTGTGCATGGGCTCACTTATTTTGTGTAGTAGAGGGCATTATGAATTTTCTTGTGTAAGATGGCCTTCTTATCCTTATGAAAAGAATAATGAAATGTTATCATTTTTGCAACTAATTTTCAATTTGTTCAGCCTATATATGAGCTCTGGTAGCGTAGTGGTTACGAATCAGGCTGCGAACCTTCAGGTCAGAGGTTCGAAACTACCAGCTGCTCCGCGGGAGAAAGATCAGGCTTTCTACTCCCGTAAAGATTTACACCCTCAGAAACCCTGTACAGGGTCGCTATGGGTCGAAACCGACTCGACGGCATTTAACAACAACAACAATATATATGTATATGCATATACAGGTTCATAGCAACCCTGTATAAGGTTTCTGAGATGCAACTGTTAAGCTTGAGCCACCTTGTGGTTTAAACTGACTTTGCAGTCCAGCACATTAACCTACAGCACCACACAATGGCTCCTATATATGTACTAAGAAAGAGAAAAGACACTAATAAATATTGTTCTGGTATTCTCTGCTTTCAGCCAAAATCCATATGACATCAGCAATGATATTACTCTTTCCATGGGCAGGCAGAATCCAACCTGAATTTCAGACAGTTCCCTGTTGATGTTGCAAAGCATTTTTGGAATATTTTAAGCAAAATTTTTACTTGCATGTGGTATTAATGATATTGTTCAATGAATTCACCATTCTGGTGGGTTACCTTTGTAAGGAATGGGTGAAAATATGGATCTCTTCTGATCAGTTGGTCAGGTACCTGTCTTCCAAGTTTTTTGGCAAAGATGACTCATAGTCTCCAGTTCTGCATCAGTTTGTTGAAAGATTTTAATTTGTATTTCATCAATTCCTAGAGTCTCGTTTTGTGACAATGCCTTCAATGCAGCTTGGACTCTTTGTTTCAGTACAATCGGTTCTTGATCAAATGCTACCTCTTGAAAGGCCTGAACATCGACCATCTCTTTTTGGTATAGGGACTCTGTGTATCCCTTCTATTTTCTTTTGATGCTTCTTTCATCATTCAATATTTTGCTCTTAGAATCTTTCGATAATACAACTTGAGACTTGAAAATTATTCTCAGTTCTTTCAGCTTCACAGAAACTGAGCCGGTTCTTCCCTTTTGCTTTTCCAACTCTAAATCTTTGCACATTTTATTATAATAGTTGACCATGGCTTCTGAAGCTGCCCTTTGACATTTTGTGTTCAGCTCTTTACTTCATCGTTTATTACATTTCTAAAGAGCAAGTTTCAAAGTCTCTTATGACATCTATTTTGGTCTTTTCTTTCATTGCTGTCTTGTTAATGACCATTTGTTTTCTCCATGTGTGGTGTTCATGATGTCATTCCATCATTCTTCTTACCTTCAGTCATTAGTACCTAATGAATCAAATCTCTTCTTGAGATGGTCTCTAAATTCAGGTAGGATATATTCAAGGTCATATTTAGGCTCTTGTGGAATTGTTTTAATTTTCTTCAGCTTAAGCCTGAACTTGCTTATCAGCATTAATGGTCTTTTCCACAGTTAGTACCTGGCTTTGCTCTGGCTGTTGATATGGAGTTTTTCCACCTCTACAAGTAGATGTTGTTAATATAATTACTATGTATTCCATATGTTGAGGTCCATGTGTATAACCACCTTTTATATATATTATTTTTTTCTCTCTCTCTTTATTTTTTTAATGTTTTATTGTGAATTATGTGATACTTTACATGGGAGAACATTAGTTTTACATTCATTCTATTGTATATAATTTCATTGCCGTGGTTACAATCCCCTCCATGTATCATCAACCAACCAAAGGATTCAGCCTACAAGACTGCCCCCTCCTCACCCCCACACCCCTGGACATCAGCACACAGCCCTTCTCCCTCTCTGGGTCTAAAGTCCCCAGCTGCTCCATCTCTCCATGTCATCATCTCTGCCTCCATCTCAGGGATCACTTCTTCTCTGGGTAGGGTCCCGCTCTCTGCTCTTCTCCCTTCATGGTCACAGGGACCTCCACTCCTAGATTGGAAAGTTAATCACAACCCTCCTTGTTACAAAACGTCTACCTTTACATTTACAACCCTCACAAGCAGTCCTGATAACAATTATTCACTATTGTATCACAAAAGATCTATCCGCATTTCCTTTCATCAGTCCCGCCTAGACAGACTGGATACTACTCACTGGAGATTCTACCTTCCTTCATGCCTCTTGAAAGCTTGTAAGCCAGTCACTTCATGCATTTGTAGACCTCCCCCCACCCGCCCCATTTTTGGTAACCAATGTCCAAGTTGCCCATCCCTGTCTACTCTGTGTATGGAGGGGGTAGGAATGATCCTTGCTGTAA
>NW_006408542.1:1472609-1479005 GCF_000296735.1 Chrysochloris asiatica | reverse complement strand
AGTTGAGTGTCTTGATCCAGAATACAATGGATTTATTCTATTCCCTTCAAATTCCCTAGCTGTAAACCTTCTGATCCTCCAAACATACCTCTTGGCCTGGTGTTCCGTGTTGTTGTTGACAGAGCTCCTCACTACACGTCTACTCGATCCGCCACCTTGAAGGAGCAAGGCCTGATAGTGTAGTGGTTAAACCTCGCTGCTTCCAAGATCTCGCTGCTTCCAAGATCTCGCTGAATTGAGGGAGCATATCATAGGAAGCACAGATTGTTGTTAAATTACTTCACTGATTATCAAATCCTTGAGTTATTACATTCTAATCCGTTCTTGGGGGGAAGCACCATTTGGGGCGCGTGTGAGCGTTGCGCAGTGCAGGCGGCTAGCAGGGCTGGGTGGCAGTTGCAGTGCTGTCCTAGAAGTGGGACTGGAGCCAAGGGACACCTAGGCAGCTACAGCAGTGGTGGGGGCACCGCTGAAGCGGCTACTGCTGCTGCCGCTGGAAGGGAAGGAAGCGAGGGGGAGATGTAGCAATTAGCAGTGACTTAATCTAATAGGCATTCAAGATTTTTTTGATTTAGTAATTATACATAATAAATATATTGTGTGGCATGTATGGTTATGTATATCTTTTTATATACATATGTGTGTATGTGCATATATACATATGGTGTGGCACTGTGGGCTAATGCAGCAGATTGCAGAGTCATTTGAACTGTAAGATTAGCAGTTCAAGCTCAGCAGCTGCTCCTTGGAAATCCTACATAGGGTTGCTATGGGTTGGAATCTACTCAACGGCACTTAACAACAACAGCAACATCTATATACATGCTATTGAAAATAAGAAAAGTGTCACAACAGATAAAACTATTACACCTGATTAGGGATAAAAGGAAAAGTTTCATGGTTGAAATAACAAGTTAAATTGAATGTTAAAATATGAAAATGATTAAAATATGCTAAAGTAGGGTGCACAGCCTAGTGGCAAGTAGAATGATTCAGATACATTTGGCATCATAAGGCATCAGGGGATGAGCAATCACACACAATGAGTGTGCAATGACTGTTGAATATATGCACAAATGGGTTTCCTATAGTTATGACCACCATTGTCTCTCAGTTTGTTGTATCATGGTGGCTTGCATGTTGCTATGATTGTGGAAAGTATGCCACAGGTACTTTAAATACCAATTGGGTCACCCATAGTGGGCAGGACATGAAGAGCATCATACAAGAAGAAAGCCAAAGGTCATTAAGAAGACATGAGAAAAGGAAAAGACCAACATGGATATCGGAAGAGACTCTGAAACTTGCTCTCCAACATAAAGATGCTAAAGCAAATGGAAGAAATGAGGAGGTAAAAGAGCTGAATAGAAAATTTCAAAAGGCAGCTTGAGAAGACAAAGTCAAATATAATAAAGAAATATGTAAAAACCTGGAGTTAGGAAACTAAAACAAAAGAACATGCTTAGCATTTCTCAAACTGAGAGAATTGAATGAAAAATTCAAGCCTCAATTTTCAATATTGAATAATTATATGGGCAGGATATTGAATGATTCAGAAAGCATCAAACTAAAATGGAAGTAATACAGAGTCACTGTATCAAAAAGAAATGGTCAATGCTCTACCATTTCAAGAGGTAGCATATGATCAAGAGCCAATGATACTGAAGTTAGAAGTCCAAGGTGCACTGAAGGCATTGGCAAAGAACAAGACTCTGGGAATTGATGGAATACAAATTGAAATCTTTCAACAAACTGATGCATAACTGGAGGCATTCACTCATCTATACCAAGAAATGTGGAAGACAACTACCTGGCCAACTGACTGGAAGAGATCCAAATTTGTGCCTATTACAAAGAGAGATGACCCTGTGGAATGTGGAAATCATCAAACAATATCATTAATATGGCATGCAACCAAAATTTTGCTAAAGAGAATTTTAAAAATGGCTGCAACCATACATTGACAGAGAAATTCAAGAGGTTCAAGTTGGATTCAAAAGAGGACATGGAATGAGCGATATCACCTGGGCATCAGATGGATCTTGACTGAAAGTAGAGATTGCTAGAAACCTGTGTAACTGTGCAAATGCTTTGTATTGTGTGGGTCATGGCAAACTATGGACAGCATTGTGGAGAATGAGTATTCCAGAGCCTTTAATTGTGCTGATTAGTAATTTGTACATAGACCAAGAGGCAGTTGTCAAATGAATAGTTTAAAATTGGGAAAGGTGTGCACCATGGTTGTATTTGTTCATAATAGTTATTCAATGTGTATGCTGAGCAATTAATCTGAAAGGCTGGATTATGTGAAGAAAAATATGGCATCAGGATAGGAGAAAACTCATTAACAACCTGAGATATGCAGATGGTACAACTTTGCTTGCTGAAAGCAAAGAGAACTTAAAATACTCACTGATGAAGATCAAAGACCAGTCTTTGGTATGGTCTGTGCCTCAATGTAAAGAAAACAAAATTCCTCACCATTGAACCAATACATACATAACATTATGATAAATGGAGAAAATATTGAAGTTGTCAAGGCTTCATTTTGCTAAGATCAACCATCAACACTCATGGGAGCAACACTCAAGAAATCAAACAATGTGTTGCATTAGGCAAATCTGCACAAGACGTCTTTAAAATGCAGAAGAACAAAGATGTCAGTTTGAGGATTAAGGTGCACCTGACTCAAGCCATGGTATTTTCAATAACCTCATATGCAAGTTAAAGTTGAACAGTGAATAAGGAAGACTGTATATGAATTGATGCATTTGAGCTATGGTGTTGAAGAAGAGTATTAAAAGTACCATGGACTGCCAAAAGAACAAACCTATTTATGTTGAATGAATTACAGCCAGAATGCTCTCTGGAAGTCAGAATGGCTAGACTTTGTCTCATATTTTGTCAGGAGGGACCGGTCCCTGGAGAAGGATATCATGTGTGGTAAAATAGAGGGTCGGAGAACAAGAGGAAGGTCCCCAATGAGATGAATTGGCACAGTGGCAGCATCAGTAAGCTCAGGCGTAGCAAATATTGTGAGGTTGGCCCAGGACCAGGCACTATTTCATTCTGTTGTGCCTAGTGTCATTATGAGTTGGTACTGACTCTATGGCACCTAACAGCAACAACAACCCCTATGATATTGATTCTTATGTGTTCCATTTTGATTTTGACGACTTCCAAGCTTCCTAGATTTATACTTTGTACATTCCAAGTTCTGATTATTAACGAATGTTTGAACTTACTTCGTTACATTTTTGAGTTGTGACCTATCATCAAATGAAGGTCCTTATATCTTTGCTCCACCCATGTCATTAAGGTCCCGTCTATGAGGGTAAGTTACAAATTACCCACAATCTGGCTGTAAAATTATTTAAATAAACTTTTAGAAAATACAAATGCATCATTTTTTGACATAATTTCTTTGATTTTCAGTGCACTTTACTCATCTGTCAACAAACTTTCATATTCTCTTTTTAAAAATTGTTTTACGCTGAGCTGTGAGCCACGAATTCACCTCTGTCTTCACTTCTTCATCAGAGATGAATATTTGTCCTCAAAGAGCAGCTTTCAGGGGACCAAACAGGTGAAAGTCTAATGCAACAAGATCAGGACTATGTGGAGGATGCTTTAGCACCTCAAAAGGAAGTTTTTGCAGAATGTCAATAATGCGGGCAAATGTATGAGGATGTTTATTGTCATGTAAGATGGCTATCCTCTTGGATAGTATTCCTGTCTATTTAACCTGAGGGCTAGGTTTCAGCTCTTCAGTGAGCATCTCACTGTAAGGAGCACTGTTGATTGTTGAATCATTTTCCTGATACTGTTCGAATACGGAACCTTGAGAATCCCAGAAAACTGTAAGCATCGATTTTCCAGCTGATGGTTGACTTTTCAACTTTTTCTTGGTCGGCAATTGAAAATGTTTCTATCCCATAGTTTGCCATTTACTCTCAGCCTTATAGTGATGAATTCATATCTTGTCACCAGTAACAATTATTTTAAAGAAACTTTTACCATCCTTCGATTATCAGTCCACATTTTGTTTGCAAATATCTAAACACTTCTGTTTATGTTCTCCCTTGAGTTGTTTTGGTACCCATCTCCCACAAACTTTTGGAAACCCAAGTTTGTCATGGATTATTTCATAGGTACAACCATGGCTGATTTGCAGATGATTTGACATATAATCCATTGTCACTCATCTGTTCAACAGAATCATGTCATGTGCACACTCGATGTTGTTATCAGTTGTGAGTGTGGACAGGAGTTTTAATATAACCAAAATGTGGATAATTTTTACTCTCTCTAGTACTTTAAGAAGGCTGCTGTTCCCTAGTCATATTTTGATAGCATTTCAATCTGAGGGGTTCAGCTTTCAGCACTATATCAGATAATGTTCCACCTATTCATAACGTTTTTAGTGACTAACCTTTCAGAAGTAATGTCCCTCTCATTCTTCCTTGTCTGTGTTCGTCTAGAAGCTCCTGTCTTAGTCTGATACCTGTGTACCCTATGTGACCCTGCAGGTTTTTAAAATGCTGGCTGTATCCCTTTTAGCATATATACATACAGCAACATACAAGCTATCACACACAGTAGGATGCTGTTAAACTTTATAATTAAAGCTTGTTTAGAAACAAGTATATTCTGAGAATATTTTTGTATGCAATATGTGGTCTCTTGAAATAGTTCTGCTGAAATGCTTGGGATTAAGCTTTTATTACACATCTCCTCCATGATTTTTCGTACTTCTTTGCTTCTGTTTGTAGGTAACATGTAAATAGATCTTAATTTCCAATTGATGACTTTCTACGAGTGTCCTGGAGAAAGTGTCTTTTTGGTCTGAAAGCTACTTGAGTACATCCAGTACTTCAGGGGAACATTATTTGATTTGTTTCCTAAGAATAGAATGATCTTTGACCTAAAATGAACAAGAATAGCTGAGGAACTGCATGATAGTGTCTCTAGAACATGCAAGAGGCTGAGGTGTTACAGGAAAACTTAGGTTTCTTTTTTTTTTTTTTTCAGGCCTTCCTGGCTTCAAATCCTGATTTTGATACCTACTTAAGTTCTATTTTGAGACAATTGCTTAAAAGCAGTGAGCTTCATTTTCCCTTCTATTGAAAAATTGCACAGTCATTCTTGTTTCTCAAGTTTGTTGTGTGGATTATATGAGGTGATGTTTATAGAAGTCTTATGACCCCTGGTGAGTGTTCTGTACTCCCTAGTGGGCAAACACTGAACCAATTACATCATAATGTTTCCCTTAAAAAACAGAATACAAACATATTGAATTCTTTCCATGTTGTGGCTCTGACAGTTTATCCTTGTATGCAATATTTCTCAGTGATGTTTACAATTTATCTGTCTCTCCAGGGTCTTATTCAAGATTCTAAACCCAAGGGGAACCTAATAAGTACTTCTTTAAAATAATTTCCATCAGCACTTCATTCTGCACTTACTTTGATTCCAAACAATGCTGAACCATATCAATATCACTGACAAGTTTTATCTGCATCTTTAATCACTGATCTCAATTGATAATGTGTCAATTCTTAAAACATTATTCCTAACAGTCTTATTAAGTAAGCAAATGTCTCTCATGTGTCTTGCTGTTTTTAAAAATAAAGAATAAAAACTTATCTCTTAAATAGGCTTTCATTGGTTCACAGAATTTTCCAAATACAGTTTTAGTGTGTTATTCATGTTAGAACATGTGTGGTATGTCAGAAATCAGTAAAAAAGCAATCAGGTATTTTCAGTACCTTGCATCTCACTTCAGCTTCCTGCTTGTCTATTTGCTCATGAATCACCATATTCCCTTTCATACTACCTGTAATTACTTCAATTGCTTATTTTAAAATTACTTCTTTCTTTGTGCTCTTGTAGTCAGTGTGTCTTGTTGAGTCAATTCTGACTCACAGCAACCCCATGATACAACGGAGAACTGCCCTATTTTGTTTTCTTGGCTGTAATCTTCAGGAGAACAGACTGACAAGTCTTTTCTCCTGTGGAGCAATTGGTAGTTTTGAATTACTGACCTTTTGGTTAGCAGCCCAGTGCTATCCTTATGCAACAGGGGACTAGTATTGCCAGTTCTAGTTTGGTGGAAGTCAGTATATTGAAAACAGGAATTTGTCTTTATGCTAACCAAAAGAAAGCATCTGGTCTTTAAACCCTGAAGTGAAATTACTAGAATCTGCTCTTTTAATATTTGCTAAGTTGCTCGTATCAAAAGGCAGTGCTTCTCTGGAGGATAGTAAGTCAAAGGCATTTTGTTAAATCTATAGAATAAGGATCGGGCAGTGTTTTCTTCTGTTGTGCATAGGGTCACTATGAGTTGGTACCAACTTGATGGCACCTAACAACAACAAGAGGTGACCCAATGGAATG
>NW_006408542.1:1445036-1471573 GCF_000296735.1 Chrysochloris asiatica | reverse complement strand
TGGAGAAGGATATCATGTTTGGTAAGGTGGAGGGTCAGAGAAAAGGAGGAAGACCCCCAACGAGATGGATTGGCCAAGCGGCAGCATCAATGGACACAAGTATGGCAACAGTAGTGAGATTGGCTCAGGATCAAGCAGTGTTTCATTCTGCTGTGCATAAGGTCGCTGTGGGTTGGTACTGACTTGATGGCACCTAACAACAACAACATAGAATAATACACAGTTTTTCCATTTTTGCATAGGAATCTTGTTTCTAAAAGTTGAATAGAATGCTGTTTATAAAGGAAAAACAAACACTTTCAGCTGGTTAAAATTGAGATGTTGAGTAAAGTTCATTATAATTCTTGTAGCACTTTCATTTGATCTTGAAACGGTTTTTATATTTCTGAAACTTTTGTTTCTCAAGGTTTTGTTGAGGTGTCCAATCAGATATTTAAATCTATACCAGAGACAGTAGGCTTAACTATTTTTGCCTTTAAATATTAATTTCAGCTGTGTTGTTAGCTGAACATAAGTGTATTCCTATAAGTGGCATTATATAGAGGCAAAGAGGGAAAAATATAGCAAGAAAGATCTCAAAGCTTCTATGGAGAGAGTAAGAGGAGATTAAATACAGAAAACTGGGAAAAATCAAGCTTGAGGGAAGTAAGTGCAATGGCGAACTCACTTTTGAGATTGTCAAGGAAATCAAAGAGGACACAAGTATGCATTTTGGGTTATGGATTCTGTTTGTCGCAATTTCCTCACCTATTTATCTGCAACTTTATAAAAAACGTTTCACGGTCTATATTTTGTAAATCATCTTGCATTCAAAAACAAAGCAGAAATGCAAGTGCATAGTTAAAAATCAGCTACCATTGTCTAATACAGAAAAGAAACTAATAATGAAAGACTGAACTTTCTCCTATTCTGTGCAAGTATTTCATACAAGGACCTTTTCAAAGATCCATTGGAACACATAAAATGATGTCCTCAATTGCCCTTTTTGAGAAAAATAGCAGTGTTCCATCTACTATGACCCTAGATGAAAGCCAAGAGCAAAATGTTAGGTCATAGTTTTGTTGGGAAAATTTTAACAGAAAGTTGAGTAAATTGCTCCACAGGTAGAACCTTCTGATGAAGTGATTCGATAGATGGGTAAGTTCTTGAGAACCATGAGAAATGAACAGTTAGCATTTCTTTCCAGTAGTCGTTCTCAAAGTGAAGTTCTCAGATCAATAGTCTCAGTAACATCTGAGAACTTGTGACAAATGCAAGATCTCTCCGTCTGCTCCAGAGCTACAGAACCATTGTTGTTGTTGTTGTTGATAAGTACTGTGGAGTTGATTCTGACTCATAGTGGCTCTGCACAGGATTTCCAAGGCTGCAAATCTTTATGGGAACAGAAAGCTTCATCTCTCTCCTGTGGAACAGCTCGTGGTTTCAAAGTGCCAGCCTTGCAGTTAGCAGCCTGATTTGTAACCACTATGTTAACAGAACCATAGCCTGAGGTAATTCTGATGTAAGCCCAAGTTTGATAGTCATAGACTATCCATTTCCTGCAGGTGTAATCTCAGGTGGATTTTCATTTTTTACCTACTGGTTTTATTTAATTATTTGAAAGCAATGCAAATAATTTCAAATAAAATTTGAAATTAAACAAAAGAGAAAATGAGACAGCAGAGAAGGAGGAGGTGATGAGGACAACAAAAGCTTGTGGTCCCATGGGTCAAATGCAATAATTTTCACAGTTTTGTGACTTCATAGCCAGTTTTTATTTATTTATTTTCATAATGCTGATTGTATAATATCTACATGTAAGAGTCTTCATTTAAATTTAGCTACATTCTTCCATGCTATTGCTTTGAATTTTAAATACCCTTTTCAGGTTGTAAAAAAAATTCCATTCATTTAACTATCTGCTTAATTCTCTGCATTTGGCTAAGTTTTCTAGCAAAGCATTTTCTGTGATTTAAAATAATGTCCTTAGTAAAGAAATCTGTAAGTGTACTTCCTGGGTCAAAGTGCATGATTATATCATAAGAAGGCTTTTATTGATTAATACTGGACATTATCTTGATTCTCTAAGATCTACTTTTACTTTCTGGGGCATAGTGCTTCAGCTCAAGAAATAATCGTATGCCAACCTACTTTTAAATTTTTTTAAAAAAACGTTCTTATACTACCACTGAATTTTGCATCAAAGCTCCTGAACTTTGTCCCAAGCCAAATGTTATTCTAAGTTTCTAATGCCACTGCATTATCAATTGCATCTAGTTCTTCAAAGACACTTTAAAAGCAAGTTGGATTCAAGGCCAATACCTTCGGGAGCTTTCACGTGTAACTACCATGGGACCTAAATGTCCTACGATATCTTCAAAGTCTCCCTTCAACAATGTCCATCTATCCTCTTTATTTCCCAACACTTTACTTCCATGTTAATGTTGAAGTATTCATAATCATGTTTCAATCTCAGCTGGCTTCTGATTACCTCACTTCAGGTAGAGCAAGGCTATACCTACTATCCTCTCTCTGGTTATTTTTTGCCTTCTTTTTTAGATATCATGTGACCCTTTCCTTCATCTCCTTTATATTGTTTTGCAAGATGAATATGTTATAATTAAGGGAAGATTATATGTTTCCTGGGAAATGCAGTGGCTCCATAGGATAAACACTGGTCCGTGAGCCATAAGGGTTGGTAGTTCGAGCTCACCAGCTGATCCATGGGAGAAAGATGATGCTTTCTGCTCACACAAAGATTTAAAAAGCATTGGAAATCCTAAACATGGTCGCTGTGAGTCGGAACTGACTCAATGTCACTTAATAGCAACATATATTTCCTATTCTTGTTGTTGTTAAGTGCTGTAGAGTCTCTTACTATCCTGCATTGGTTTTAATATTTTTGCTAGACCTGTCTATAGTCACTGATAGGTTTGCAACCAACTTGGAATCACACAATTGCCTTGATTCTATGTATTTTTCTATACTTTTTCTCATTGCTTCTCTGTGCCTGTATTAACCTACTGCCCTCGGCTCTATTCAGACTCCATTGTTAATGTTTTACATAGGGACTGAGAGGGAGAGGGATAGGCAATCATTATCAAGCTCCATGACATCATACTCCCCTTCAGTTGCTTTGCCTAGGCTATGGCTTAGAAATCTAGAGTGAGAATAGGTTATTGAGCAGATGAAGGTCTTCTGCTTATTCTTTCAGTAAATGGATACAGCAGATTTGCCAAATCGACAAACTTATTTAAAAGTCATCTTTCCTTAAAGAACACTTTAAAAACACTGCAGTCAGTCTTTCAGTCTGGTGTAGAAGTCCAATTTAATGAATTTACTTCCACAGAAACCAAAGAGAGTGACTGTAGCATTGGAAGTGTTTAATTTGCACCCAGGGAATAGTTTATTTGCCTGGAGAACCTATATCAAGATCCAACAGGAATTGAGAAAAATTGACTCGGTGCCAGGATAATATTAATAATAACCAATCCAGCATTTTGTACCCTTCTTCCATGTGTTTACAACCTTTCAGATGCACTATATTCTGTATATCATGAATCTCCAGATTATATTCCAATAATTGAATTTCAAATGTAAACCCCACAGGTAATTTCATTTTTCATATCAAATATGGCCTGGGAGAGTCAACATGTAAACAGAGGAAAGAGATAGCTTACTTAATAAAACAAGAGACTGATTGCTTAAGTAATGTCTTTGCTAACAACGATACAAGGTAGAAATGAAGTAAAAGGTAGACCATCCATGGGTTCCAAAATTCAGAAAGGTCAGCTATGGTTTTCAGTGGACAAATAGAATCAGACAAAAACACATCAAAGTAGCTGAAATCTCAGTCAAAACACAATTAATTTGTTGTTTGAAACAGCAGCCTTGTATCTATTTTAGAAAGAGTTTTGTGAGATGATTAGGCATGTCCCTTTTCAGAAATACTGAGATTGAGATCTAAAATTCTCCTGTTACAAAACCACTAGAAATCCTGTATAAAATATAAAACTCATCTTCCCAAATACATGTCACTGTTGTTGTTATCAGTTGCCAACAAACAGACTTCAACTCATGGAGACTGCATGTACAACAAAACAAAATCTTTCCTGTTCCTGCGTCTGTTCATGGTATATTTAAGAACATTATTGCAGCCAATGTGTTTTTAATGTCTTCCAACTAAGGAGCTTATTTTCAGGTAGTATTCTGTTGTGATCCATTGGTTTTCATTGCCTAAATACTAGAAGGAGACCCACGCACGGTCTTTCTTCCTACTTTGTTTTAGCTTGGAAGCTCCATAGATACCTTTCCACCATGGTGACCTTGCTAGTATTTGAAATACTGATGGAATCATTTCCAGTGTCATGAAAACATGTCAACTACCACAGTACTGTACATAGTCATCTACATAAGGGCAACTCATAGGGGTTAAAAATAAAAAGGAAATTGGACATCAGGGAAATGTTGCCTTTGAGGTAATTTGTCAATTCTTATAAATCTTTGGTTTGTAATGGATGCACAGGTACTACTGGGGACAGCATCTTGGATTTCTGAAGAGTCAAACCTGACACCTTGTCATAATGCTAGAACGTCTTTGAAAATTTCCTGTTTCAGCACTCGGCTGTTCACCACTCTCTTCATTAAGGGGATTCCTT
Organism: Chrysochloris asiatica; assembly: GCF_000296735.1. Taxonomy (NCBI): domain Eukaryota; kingdom Metazoa; phylum Chordata; class Mammalia; order Afrosoricida; family Chrysochloridae; genus Chrysochloris; species Chrysochloris asiatica. The sequence continues at coordinate 1,466,936 of NW_006408542.1, read as the reverse complement.
ATCAGAGAAGCTGAAGCTTCTAGTTTCATTATCCCTTCAATTTTATCTCACAGCCATCCTCTACTTAGAAGCAGAGATAAGAGCAAAGATTAGAGGTGGAGTTATCTCAACCTCACACCTAACATCAACAAGGAGTTCTTTCCTACAGACAGGCAGTCTTGTGAAGTCCTGTTTTCCCAGATTCATCTATTATGTACAGTGATTTTACCTTGAACCTTTAGATTCCTTGCTGCCATTACCTTCCATGCTTAGCCTGTTGTATCAGATGTGTCTGTATAACACTTTAGTTTAATTGAGTGGTATAGGATTCCAATTTATGTCATTAAGCTACGAGGTGCCAGAAAAATCCTGGATTGTAATTATATACCAATTGCTCTGCCTTTGAATATTTCTCATATAATTATGTCAGCCTTGTCTATCTGGAGCACCTTGGAGCCACTGACCAGAATAGAGTGAGGGTAGGGAACAGCAACTCCCCATACTTTATATCAGAATCTCTCATAACCTATATAATATATTGTGTTACATATAATTGGCACTTGGTCTACCGTATTGTGAGTATCTCTTTTGTTGACATTCACCTTTTTTTATGTCCTTTCTCCTATGTGAGTAAAGGAAAGGGAGATGGTAGGTGGATTCCTATCTTGTTGTGCAACCGTTATTAATATTTATTGGATTGTTCAAGATATGGAGTCCTGGTGTTTTAGTGGTTTAAGCATTGGGCTGCTAACCACAAGGTCAGTGGTTCAAACCCACTTGCTTCACAAAGGGAAAAGACGAGGCTGTCTATTCCCATAAAGATTCGCAGTCTCAGAAACCCTAAGGAGCAGTTCTGCACTTTCCTTGGATCACCATCAGAAGAACTGACTCAATGGCAGGGAGTTTGGTGTTTGGTTTTATACAAGCTGTGGAGAAATATATGTTGCTGGTGTGGTGCTGTAGGTTAATATGCTGGACTGCAAAGTCAGGTTGAATCACAAGGTTGGTGGTTCAAACTCACCAGTGGCTCCCAGAAAACTCTATATAGAGTTGCTATGGGTTGGAACCAACTCGATGGTGCTTAACAACAACAATAATAACATGATAAATAAAAGTAACTATGAACAATCCATGTCTGCTCTATTGCAGTTAACTGAGTAAAATTTGAGGGTGAAGCAAAGAGGTAAAGAAGAAAAGAGACAGGTGTTTGCTATTGTAGGTATGTCTTTGATTTGCTAGTATTCTGCTTTAAGAGAAAAGAAGGTGTTGAGTGGGGAAGGGTTGTTGCAGTTTTCAAGTCACAAGGCATTCCTCCTCATTAGGCTAAATAGAAGAAGAAAGGCACAGAAATGGAGAAGAGCGATGAAGAATAAACAGATGACTTGGCACATTGAAAGCTTTAAGTTACTGACTTATTCATCCATTTATGCTTTTACATTCAGTGTGGTTAACAAAAACTGGAGAGGACATCCATTCTAAACCTTTGTATCACATAGCACTAGACATTTCCTCAATCCCACTAATTTCTTACCTGCTCTTGAAGACTTTTGGAAATGGACCTTCAATTTTTCCCCAGGAAGGCTACTAATGTGTGATTGCTTTTATTGTTTGGCAACTCTTCACTGTAGTAAATGAAAACCAGCAAGTCTGAATTAAAACAAGTAATTATTTCTACCATTTTGCTTTCAGTATGGTTTTTCTAAAGGAATATATGTTTAACATAGCATGACAGTTGGGGCTACCACATGAATTAGCCATTCAGGCCACAGCTTTGATCTACAGAGATGCTAGCTCTTTGATCTACAGAGATGCTAGTTTTGGGCAGAGAAAATGACCTAAGAAATACCTTCTTGCCTTTTCTGGACCTGAGTATACTCATGACTCCCAGTGGTTGCAATCCGAGTGATCAATGCTTAGCAATTCAAGTATCTGTTGATGTACACAAAGTCTCATCCAACTCAGCTTCATTCTAAATATTAATTTAAGGATTTCAAAGAGATAAGCATTGATTCTACAGTTTATCAAATAATTAATCCAGGACTGCAAAGCAGTGAAAATTGTTATATATTTAAAGCTCTTTTAGATCTGATGTATAAAGTTCAGTCTTTGAAGTACGTTTGCTAGAGCAGTGCAGTCCAATTGTTAGAGCATGGCATTTGAAGTCAGATACACTTGGGTTCAGATGATGGTTCTAAAACTTGTTAAATCATATTTTCTTCATCAGTAAGATGGGATATTAACACTGTGGAGAATAAATTCCAGTGTGTGTGAGGCATTTAGCAGTGTGTCTCACTCTATCCAGACACATAATGCAACAGGTATCAGCATAATGAATAGAATGTTGTTATGGTTTTTAGGAACCATCGAGTCAGTTTTGACTCATACTGACCCTAGCTAGAACAGAAGACAATACTGCTCAGTTCTGCACCATTCTCATAATCATTCCTGTGTTTGAGTTCAATGTTGTAGGCACTGTGTCTGTCAGCATTTCTTGCTGAGGATCTTCCTCTTTTTTGCTGACCCTCTACTTTACCAAACATGATGTCCTTCTCCAAGGACTGATAGTAATATGAGTATGTCTAAAGTATCTGAGATCAAGTCTCAATGACATCTCTCTTCTAAGAATTGTTCTGGCTATACTTCCTACAACACAGATTTGTTCATTCTTCTGGCAGTCCACGTATATAATAATAATCACACAAAACACTTAATAATCTTTGCCAACACTGTAGTTCAACTGTATCAATTAATTCTTCTCCAGTCTTCCTTATTTCTAGTCTAGATTTACATGCCTATGAAGCAATTAGAAATATCATAAGGTATAACTTAGTCATCCAAGTGACATCTTTGCTCTTTAAGACTTTAAAGAGGTCTTTTGTCCAATGTACTGCACTGTTTGATTTCTTAACTGCTAAGTGTTGATTGTGGATACAGTAAAATGAAATCCTTGACAGCTCCACTATTTTCTCCATTTATCAAGATGTTTATATATCCAGATATGAGGATTTTTATTTTCCTTATATTAAGATTTAATCCATCCCAAATGTTATAAACTTTGATCTTCATCAGTAAATGCTTCAGGGTCGTTGCTTTCAGCAACAAGGTTGTGTCCTTTGCATATCACAGGCTGTTAGTGAGTCTTCCTCCAGTCCTGATGCTGTGCTCTTCTTCATACTGACAGCTTTCTCAGATTATTTGCTTGGAAGATTGAAAAAGTATGGTGAAGGAATACCACCCTGATGAACCCCTTTCCTCTTTTGAACCATACAGTATCCTCTTTTTCTGCTTGAATGATTGCTCCTTGATCTATGTGCAGGTTACTTTTTATTGTTGTTAAGTGCCTTTGAGTCAGTTCTGGCTCATAGCAACCCTGTATAGGGTTTCCAAGGAGTGGCTAATGAACTTGAAGTGCTGCCATGCAGTTCAAACAGACCTTGCAATCCAGCGCATTCATCCACAGCGCCACACCAGGACTTCTTATACAGGTGGTACATGAGCACAATGAAATATTCTTGAATTCCAATTCTTTGTAAAGTTATTCATAGTTTGTTTTGATTCATACACTTAAATGTCTTTGCATAGTCAATAAAACACCAGTATTCTCTGTTTTCAGGCAAGATCCATCTGAGATCATCAATGATATCCCTATTCTATAGCCTCTTCTGAAACCAGACTCACTTTCTATTTGTTTCCTGTCAATGTACTGCTGCAACTGCTTTGGAATTATTTTCATCACACCTCCTACAGTTTGTCATACTGTGGTGACTTACATGTTGCTCTGTTGTTGGAAGTTATGCCACTGGTATTTCAAATATCAGCAGGATCACCCATGGTAAACAGATTTCAGCAAAACTTCCAGAATAATCAGACTAGGAGAGCAGACCTGGAAATCTATGTCTCATAAAAATTGGCCAGTTAAAATGCTATGAGTATCAGGAGAGCATTCTCTGATACAGTTCTGTAAGATGAGCCCTTCAGATTGGAAGGCACTCAGAATATGATGGGAGAAGCGTTTCCTTCTCAAAGCATAATGTCATAAATGAACCAAAGCTTTCTCTACTCTATTTGCTGATGTTGCATGAATCATGAGACAAAACAGCACTAACATCCATTATTAGTTGGAACAGAAAACCTACAAAACATGAATGCAGTAAAATTGGAAGTTGTTGAAAATAAATATGGAACAAATAAAGATCAAATCCTAGGCACTGGTGAGTTGAAATGGACTGGTACCGGTCATTCTGAATCAAACAATGATATGGTCTACTATGCTGAGACTGATCAACTGAAAAGGAATGTCATACCATTCACTTATAGTAAGAAAATTTTAAGATCTATCCTGATTTACAATGCTGTCAGTGATATGCCTACAAGGAAGACTAATTAAAACAACGATTATTAAAATTTATATACCAATCATTAATGCCAAGGATGGGACAACTATAGATTATTTACCAACTTTTGTAGTTTGAAATTTATCAAACATACAATCAAGATATATTCATATAGTTACTGATGACTGGAATTAAAGGTGAAAGATGAAAACAAGAACACAAGGATCAGTAGTTAGAAAATATAGTAGTGTTGATAGAAGGGAGATCAGAGATTGTTAGTTAGAATTTTCCAAGACTTATGACTCATTCACTACGAATACCATTTTTTAAATAGCATAGTAGCTATTCTGCATGTGAACCTCACCAGAAGTATACAAGAATCAAATGGACAATCACTGTGGAAAGAGAAAATGGAGAAACTCAGTCTCAACAAGACCAGAGGCTAAATGAGGAACAGACCCTCAATTGTTCAAAGCAAAATCAAAATTAAAGCTGAAAGAAAATTAAAACAAGTCCTTGAGCATCATAGTACAAGCTTTAGTATTTCCCACCTGAATTTAGAGATTGTCACAAGAACAGATTAGCTGCATTGAACACTAATGACTAGAAACATGACAAGTTTGAGTCATGAGATGACAACATAGACACCATCATTGAGAAACCAAAAGGTCATTAAAAACGTGGAAAAGAAAGAAAAGACTAAAATCGATACCAGAAGAGATTTTGAAACTTGTTCTTGAGCATAGAGTAGCTAAAGTAACTGAAATAAATGATGAAGCAAAAGAGCTCAACAGGGTTCAAAGGACAGCTCAAGAACAGTAAGGTATTTTATTAAAATGTACAAAGATCTGGAATCAGGAAACCAAAGGAGGGGGTGGGAGGGAAACACTAAGCATTTCTCCAGCTGGAGAACTGAAAACTGAAAAAAAAAAAAAAAAGACTCTAGTTGCAATATTATAGAGTTCTGACGGCACTTAGCAGCAACAACATTGGGTAAAATACTGAACCATAAAGGATACATCAAGATGCAGATTTAAAAAATACCCAGTCACTGTACCAAAAAGAATTGGTCAGCTTTCAGCAACTTTGGAAAGTAGCACATGATTAAGAACCAGTGCTATTGAAGGAAAAAATGCAACCTTTGCTAAAGGTACTAAAGGCTTCAGGAATTAACATAATACCAGCTGAGATGTTTTAAAAACTTGTTTCAACAATATAAGTGCTTACATGTCTAGGCCAAGCAATTTGGAAGACAACTATTTGACAAACAGACTGAAAAGGATCCATGCTTGATCCGATTCCAAATAAAAGTGATCCAACTAACTGAGAAAATTAGGGGGAAATCTCATTAATGCAAGTGAAATTTTGCTGAAGATCTATCAAAATGTTTGAGGTAATACATTGACAGAACTGTTAGAAATTCAAGTTGGATTCAGAAGAGAATATGGAAAGAAAGATATCATTACTGATGTCTAATATATCTTGGCTGAAAGCTGAAAGCTATTCCATTGTGCTTTGTTGACTAGTTAAAGGCATTTGACTGTGTGGGTCATAACAAATTCTGGGTAAGATTGCAAAGAATAAGAATTCCAGAACACTTCATTGTGCTCATGTGAAACCTGTACATAGACTGACAGGCAATCATTCAAACAGAATAAGAGGATCACTGCATGGTTGAAATTAGGAAAGGTGTGTTTCAGGGTTTTATTCTTACTCCACACTTTTTCATCTAAATGCTCAGCAAATAATCTAAGAAGGTGGATTCTATAAAGAAGAATTCAGCATCAGAACTGATGGAAGAGTCATAATAACCTGTAATATGCAGATGACACCACTTTGCTTGCTGAAAGTGAAGAGGACATGAAGCACTTACTAAGGCAGATCAATAAATACAGACTTCAGTATGGATTATACTTCAACACGAAAAGAAATAAAAATTCTATAACTTGACCAATAAGTAATACCATCATAATCATAGCAACAATGAAAGGATTTCGTTTTATGTGGTCCCATAATCAATTTCCATGGAAGAAGCAGTCAAGAAATCAAAGATTATACTGTATTGGAAAAATGTACTGCAAAAGACTTCTTTAAAGTTTTAAAGAGCAAAGATGTCATTTTGAGAACTTGGGTATACCTGATCTAATCCATGATCATTTCAATTGCCTCATAGGAGGGTGAAAGCTTGACGTTAAAAAAGGACTATCAAAGAAGAATTAATACATTTGAATTATGATGTTGGCAAAGAATATTGAATATATCATGGACTGCTATAGTGAACAAATCTGTGTTGGAAGAAATATAGCTAGAATTCCACTTAGAAGCAAGGATGTCTAGACTTTATCTCATGTAATTTGCTTATATTACCTGGATGGACCAGCCCCTGGGGAATAGCATGCTTGGTAAAGTAGAGGGTCAGTGAAAAAGAGAGAGAAACTCAAAGAGATAAATTGACATAGTGGCTACAATAATGGCCTCAAACCTATGAAGTATTGTGAGGATGGAACAGGGCCAACCAGTACTAGGATATAGGGTTACTATGATATGGAACCTACTCAACAGCACATTGTTGTTGTTGTTGTCAGGTGCCATCGAGTCGGAACCGACTCATAGCGACCCCATGCACAGCAGAACGAAACAATGTTCGATCCTGGGCCAACCTCACCACCGCTGCCACCCCCGAGTCCATCAATGATGCCACCTGGCCGGTCCATCTCGTTGGAGGTCTTCCTCTTTTTCTCTGACCCTCAACCCTACCCAGCATGACATCCTTCTCCAACGATTGTTTCCTCCGGACTACATGTCCAAAGTAGGAGAGACGAAGCTTAGCCATCCTGGCCTCCAAGGAGCACTCTGGCTGCACTTCTTCCAAAACAGATCTATTGGTTCTTTTGGCAGTCCATGGCACCCTCAGTATTCTCCTCCAACACCACAACTCAAAGGCATCAATTCTTCTACGATCCCCCTTATTCACTGTCCAGCTCTCGCATCCATATGAGGCTATTGAAAACACAATGGCCTGGGTCAGGCGCACCCTAGTCCTCAAGCTGACATCTCTGCTCTTCAATACTTTAAAAAGTTCCTGTGCAGCAGATTTGCCCAGTGCAATATGTCGTCTGATCTCTTGACTGCTACTTCCGCGAGTGTTGATAGTTGATCCAAGAAGAATGAAGTCCTTGACAACTTCAATCCTTTCTCCATTGATAAGAATGTTGTTTATTGGTCCAGTGGTGAGGATTTTTGTTTTCTTGACATTGAGATGCAATCCATATCGAAGGCTGTGCTCTTTAATCTTCATATAGCAACACATAGCAACAACAATATAGCTACAGAAGGTTCTTCATCCTTAAACATAAAAGGAACACATTCAAATGGAAGCAGCTGCTGCCATGTGGTCAGTAAATTGCATAGATGTCTCCTCATATTGATGCCACATAGTTTTGTTTATACACTATCTTGATAACTATTCAATCAACATCATTATTAATAAGGGTAGATTTTAGGTGCTAATTATTGTTATTATTATTATTATTACTATTGTTTTTCAAAATCAGCATGCCTAAAAGACATTCAAAGCATTGAGAGCAGAAATTGCAATTGCTTCTATAGCACACTTCCTCTGACTTAAGTGAATATAGTATAACTGTGGCAACTCACAGTTTAGTATTGATTGGAATGTTTTGGCTCACTTCTTTGACCCTGAAGTAATCATTCCAACTTGGAAGGGAAATCTGCACCCTCAACACATCCTCTTACTGAACTCACAGACTGTCTTCAGTGACATTCCAGACAGTGATATAATTTTGCCTTCAAAAGAGTGAAGCTTTATTGATCTTGTTCTAAGGAACTGGAGGAATTAAATGATAGCACAGGGAGGCTGTTCCTGTCACCAGTGCTTGTCTCCATCTGCACAAGAATCAAACCATGAGAGAATGGAGTTTGAAATGCCATTGGGAAATCTTGGCTGTCTGAAAATATCTGCACATAAGAGGCAAATGGAGTCACTCATGGCATACACATTTCACAAGAGGAGTGTTTCCCAACCTTTTTTTTCCCCCCCTTAAACATGAGGGTATATATAGCACTAGATATTTACTTGGATATATCAAAGAAAAGTTTGGAGCAGTCACATAGGGAATGGTGATAAAAATAATTATATCTCTTTATAAAGCAAAATGTAAAGAGAAATACTAAATTTTTAATTGGAATGAATCATCCAAATAAAATCTTGAAATTTGGAGTTTGCTCACTGAACACAACTGTTTTTTATATTAGTCTTTTATATTTGAAATAACCACATACAATATCTGATTAAGATATTTTAATGATGATGTCTTAAATTTTTTGATAGTCATTACCAACAAGAAGCTTTGTTCTCACAAGTACGTGATAAAATATTTAAAAGGATTATTATACCCACTCAGGAATTTCCAGCATTTGAAATTAGATTTAAAATATATAACCAGTATTTCCTTTTTTTAATTGACAGATGAAGTTTTGAAATTTCTTATTATAATGGAAAAGGACTTTGAATCCAAGTTTTTAAAAATAAGATGAAACTCTAGTTTATAGAATGGTAGAGCAGGAGCGCTGCGACAGCCTGGACATAACTAAAAGGACCCAAATGGCCAGAAGTGTCTGATTTATGCAAAGACTTCAATTAAAACCATTGCAAAGAGATGCAATCGCAAGGAGTTACTTGGCTCCTGTAGTTGACTGTAGATATGCTACTACTTAGTGTGGTTCTTCTCCAGCACCTTCCACAGTAGCATGGCCCTTTAGATGGCATCAAGATGACATAGCTCCTCCTTGACTCTGTGTATGAACATTAAGGCAGAGCAGAGATTGTTGGCTGTTGCTTGTAATACTCACTGAGGAGACTATGTGCATGCAATATGACAGCATCCCTCTAGGGCTATTCTTGGAGGAACCACAGAGAAATCTACCGGTTATAGGAAATTGGCCTTACAACACCCCAGACAACCCACAAGACTGCTTACAGCCAGAGGGGAACCAAAGCTCATCAAAACCAAAATCAAACTCACCATCATCGAGTTGACTTCAACTCACAGTGACCCTAAAGGACAGAGTAGAATTATTCCAGAGGTTTCCAAGACTGTAGATCTTTACAGAAGCTGAAAGTCTCATCTTTCTGCCATGGAACAGCTGGTCGGTTTGAACTGCCAACCATTAGGCTAGCAGTCCAATGATTAACCCATTGTGCCGGTAGGGATTCTTTCATAAATGACAGTGCTCCCTTAGCACACACAATATATATGCTTATAATGAAGGCTTAACCTGGTTTTAAACAACTGATTGACTACCTATACAGACTGAATATAGCATGACAGTAAAATGTTCCCCCTCCCTAAGAACTGGGAGATGACTGGAAGAAGTTTCAGGAAATATTTATTTCTATGAACTATCGTATCCTCAATTCCTAATGCGTAGAAGGATCCCAAAATACATGTTTAAATCAATGAGTGAATAATGAAAGAAATAAGGTTGTCTCCTGAGAATTAAAGCTAATCAAGCTAATGAATTTTGGATTATAATGAACCTCCAGGGCCATAAAAAGGCTACTGAGGTAGAAGATTAATTTATTGATTCAACAAACAGTTATTGAATTCCTGCTGTGTACTGGAAAACAAGAGAGTCATGAATCCCTCAAAGAAAATAGCAGAGACAATATCAACAATATTAATATATTAAATATATGATATGTCTGATGTTACTGATAAATATAAGAAAACTAGGCAATGGAAGGGATTAGGAAAAGCTAGAGGATTCAAATTTAAAATAGGAATTGTGGGGATTTGATACTTGAAAAAAGACCTAAAAGAAGTAAGGAAGCAAGTCCTAAAAATATTTGAGGAAAGTGGATTCTGGACAGTGGGAACAGAAGATGCAAAAGTCCTAAGACTGCAGCATGCTGGTATGTTCAAGAGATGATATGGAGGCCAGTGTGGCTGGAATTGTTGTTGTTGTTGTCCTTGTTGTTGTTAGGTGCCATCAAGTTGGTACCGACTCATAGTGACCTTATGCACAGCAGAATGAAACACTGCCCGATCCTGGGCCAACCTCACTACTGTTGCCACACTTGAGTCCAACCATGCTGCCACTTGGCCAATCCATCTCATTGGGGGTCGTTCTCTTTTTTCTGACCTTCTTCCTTTACCAAACATGATATCATTCTCCAGTGGCTGCAGTAGAATGAGTGAAAACGAGTGTATTGGGAGAGAGTGGGAGTCTAGATCACATTGAACCACAGAGGCTATTTTATGGACTTTTCATATTCAGTATTAAATGAGAATCCATGAAAAAGCCAAGATGTTGAAGAGAGAAGCACTCATGGGTCCATTTGTCATACTGTGGTGGCTTGCATGTTGCTGAGATTGTGAAGCAATGCCACTGGTATTTTAATGCCATGGTGGACAGGTTGCAGCTGAGTGCCACAAAGACAGAGTAGGATGTAGGAGAGACAACTACTTCAGAATATTTTGTCACTGAAAACCTGATTACTAGCAGTGGAACACTGTCAAGTAGCACCAGAATATTAAATACCAACATAATGAAAAGCACAAGAATATTGTCAGATATAGTGACAGAAGATGAGCCCTTAAGTTGGGAAAGCAATCAAAATTTACGGGGGAAGAGCTGCCTCCTCAAAGTAGAGCTGTCCGTGATTACATGAATGGAGTAAAGCTTTCAGGAACTTCATTTGCTGATGGGGCACAAATCAAAATAAGGAGAATCAAATGTAAGCATCCATTAATAATTGGAACATGAATGTACAAAGTATGAATCTAGGAAAATTGGAAGTTGTCAAAAATGTAGTGAAAAGTATAAATATCTGTATCCTAGGAGGCATCAATCAGATGACATGGACTGGTATTGGTCATTTTGAATCTGACAATCACATGGTTTACTATACCTGGCATGAAGAATTGAAGAGAAATGGTGTCGTATTTTCATCATCAAAAAGAACATTTCAAAGTCTTTCTTGAAGTACATCACTGTTTGTGTGCTAGGATAATATCCATATGCCTACAAGAAAGACCGGTTAATGCAACTATTATTAAAATTGACACACCAACCACTAAAGCCAGTAATGATGATATTGAAGAAGTCTACCTACTTCTTCAGCCTGAAATTATTCAAACATACAATCACTGTTAGTAACTACTAGTGACTGGAATGCAAAGGTTGGAAACAAAGATGAAGGATCAGTCATTGGAAAATATGGCATGAATGATAGAAATGATGCTAGAGAACACATGACAGAATTTTTCAAGACAAATGACTAACTCATTGCCAATACCTTTAAAACACACACACACACACACACACACACAAAAGACCTTATCAAATGGAATATACAGAAATCAAATTGACTGCAACTGTGGAAAGATATGGTGGAAAAGCTCCATATCATCAGTACAAAACAAGGCCAAGGGCAGACTGTGAAACAGACCATCAATTACTCATATGCAACTTCAAGATTAAGCTGAAGAAAATTAGAACAAGTCCACAAGAGCCAAAGTATGACCTTGAACATATCCCACGTGAAGTTACAGATTTTCTGAAGAACAGATTTGATGAATTAGACACTAATGACCAAAGACCGGAAGAGTTGTGGGATGACATCAAGAATGTAATACAGGAAGAAGGCAAAAGGTCATTAAGAGACAAGAAATAAGGAAAAGACCAAAATGGATGTCAGAAGAGACTCTTATATCCATTTATCTCGAAATGAGAGAGAGAAGAGGAAGGACTGGTTGGTCTGAAAATTAGGGAGACATGGCCTCCTGAACCCATGGACACTGACCTGGACTCTGCGGGCTAGAGCTGAGAGTGGAGTGACCAGCTGATCTGAAGTTGGGGGAAATATGCAAGAATGCCCAAATTTGCAGATAGTACCCATTTGATCTAGCTTGGATGGTTTGCTGATCAGAACTCGACTAATAGAAGATAAAAAACTTTCATACAGCAAGCAAGTGTAGATTACTACAATTCGATTAACTTGACCTTTGCTTACGGATATATTTGCTCAAAATTCCAACTGAGAGGGGAAAAGTCTTCACATTAAGAGTAAAGCCTATCCCATCAGTACACAGTGTTGATAAGGACCAGCAACTTAGAAACTGACAACCAAAAATGGGGGTGTTATAAAGGCAAAGGTACAAAGTGGCTGGCTTACAAGTTTTCAAGAGTGTACTTACTTTCAGAGTGAGGGGAGTAGAGTAGAATCCTCACTGAATAGTTTCCCTCTTGTCTAGAGGGATCTGGTGAAAGGGAACAGGGGATGATGGAGATAGGATTCATTTGATTCAATAGTGGTTAATTGTTATCATGATTAATTGTGATAGTCACAACTGTAAATGTAGAAGATGTGTAGCAAAAAGAGGGGAGTAGTTAGTCTTTCATTCCAGGAACAGAGGACACTAGGACCCTCAAGAGAGAAGAGCATGAATGAAGCATGGAATCCCATCCAGAGAAGTAGTGACACCAGACTGAAGCAGAGGTGATGGCATAGAGAGATTGAGCAGCTGAGGACTTTAGACCTATAGAATGAGAAAAGTATACAAGAAAAAAATGTGCCCTTTGGTCATTTAAACGAATATATATTTTCTGCGTGTTTTGCATTTCAATAAAAAGTGTCTTAAACTTGCTATCCAGTGTAGAGATGCTAGAACAAATGGAAGAAATGAGGAGGTAATAGAGTTGAACAGAAAATTCCAAAGGGCAGCTCCAGAAGACAAAGTCAATACTATAATGAAATATGAAAAGAACTGGGGTCAGAATATCAAATGGGAAGAACACACTCAGCATTTCTCAAACAGAGGGTAATGAAGAAAACGTTCAAGACTTGACTTGCAATATTGAAAGTCCTATGAGAAAATACTGAATGATGCAGTGACATCAAAAGGAATAACCAGAGTCACTGCACCATAAAATAAATGGTTGATGATCAACCATTTTAAGAGGTAGCATAATTAAGAGTCAATAATACTGAAGGAAGAAGTCCATGGTACACTGAAGGCATTGGCAAAGAACAATGCTTTGGGAATTGATGGAATGCAGATTGAAATTTTTCAACAAACCAATGCAACACTAGAGAAACGCACTCATCTATGCCAAGAAATTTGGAAGATAGATATCTGGACAACTGATTGGAAGCGATCCATATTTGTGCCCATTACAAGGAGAGGTGATCCATCAGAGTGTGGAAATTATCGGACAATAACATTAATATTGCATGTAAGTAAAATTTTACTAAAGATAATTCCAAAATGGCTGCAACAGTACATGGACAGGGAACTGCCAGAGGTTCAAGTCAGATTCAGAAGAGGACATGGAATGAGGGATATCATTGCTGACGTCAGATATATCTTGGCTGAAAGCAGAGAATACTAGAAGGATGTTGACTTTGCTTTATTGACTACACAAATGCTTTTGATTGTGTGGATCATAACAAGCTTTGGACAGCATTGCAAAGAATGAGTATTCCGGAATACTTAATTGTGCTTATGAGGAACCTGAACAACCAAGAGATATTCATTCAAACAGAACAAGGGAACACTGAATATTTTTAAATTAGGAAAGGGTTGCTCCAGTGTTGTATTCTTTCATAATACTTATTCTATCCATATGCTGAGAAAACAATCCGAGAATCTGAAATATATGAAGACGAAGTGGTATCAAGATTGGAGGAAGATTCGTTAACAACCTGCAGTATGCAGATGATCCAACTTTGCTTGCAGAAAGCTAAGAGGACTTAAATACTCACTGACAAAGATCAAAGACAACAGCCTTCAGTATGGGTTGCAACTCAATGTAAAGAAACAAAAATTCTAACCACTGGACAAATTAATAACATCACAATAAATGGAGAAAAGATTGAAGTTGTCCTTGACAACTTCAACAAATGAATCAACCATCAACACACATGGAAGCACCAGTCAAGAAATCAAATGACATATTGCATTAGGCAAATCGATGTTAGGATTTAGTGAGCTGAAATGGACTGGTATTGGCTATTTTTAATCTGACAATGTTATGGTTTATTGTGCAGAAAATGGCAAATTGAAGAGGTCTGGCAGCACATTCATTATCAAAAGAACATTTCAAGATCGATCTTAAAATACAATGCTATCTGTGATAGGATAATATCCATATGCATACAAGGAAGACCAGTTAACACCACTATTATTCAAATTTAGGCATCAACAACTAATGCCAGTGATGATGACAATGAAGAGTTATGTCGACTTCTTCAGTGTGAAATTGATGAAATAGTCAATCAAGATGCATAGATAATTACTGGCGATTGGAATAAAATGGTTGGAAACAAAGAAGAAGGATTAATTGTTTGAAAATATGGCCTGGAGGATAGAAATTATGCTGGAGGTCATATCAAAGACAAACGACTTTGTCATTGAAAATATCTTTCTTAAAAAAAATGTAATGCAACTATAAAAATGAATTTCACCAGATGGAATCAAATTTACTAAACTTATAGAAAGAGATTGTGGAAAACCTCCATATCATCAGCCCAAACAAGACAGACCACATACAGACTATGGAACAGATCATCAATTACTTATATGCAAATTCAGGATTAAGCTGAAGAAAATTAAAACAATTCACAAAAGCCAAAACATGACCTTAAACATGAATTTAGAGATCATCTGAAGAACAGATTTGATGAATTAGCACTAATGACCAGTGATCAGAAGACTTGTTGATGACATCAAGAATGTCATACAGGAAGAAAGCAAAGGCCATTAAGAAGACAAGAAAGAAGGAAAAGAGAAAAATGGATGTCAGAAGAGACTCTGAAACTTGCTCTTCAGCATAGAGATACTAAAGCAAATGGAGGAAATGAGGAGGTAATAGAGCTGAACAGAAAATTTCAAAGGGCAGCTCCAGAAGACAAAGTCAAATACTATAATAAAATATGCAAAGACCTGGAGTTAGAAATCCAAAAGGGAAGAATATGTTCAACATACCGCAAACTGAGGGAACTGAAGAAAAATTAAAGCCTCAATTTGAAATACTATAATATTCTAAGGGAAAATATTGAAAGATGCAGAAAGCATCAAAATAAGAAGAAAAGAAAGAAAGCACAGGGTCACTGTACCAAAAAGAAATGGTTGATGTTCAACTATTTCAAGAGATAGCATGTGATGAAGAGCCAATGATATTGAAGGAAGAAGTCCAAAATGCACTGATGGCATTGATTAAAAAGAAGGCTCCAGAAACTGATAGAATGCAAATTGAAAATTTTCAACAAACTGTTGCAGCGCTGAAGGCACTCACTCATTTATGCCAAGAAATTTTAGAAGACAGTAACCTGACCAACTAATTGGAAGAGATCTATATTTGTGTCCATTAAATGAGAAGTCACCCAATGGAATAAGGAAATCATAGAATAAAATCATCATTCTTGCATGCAAGTAAAATTTTGCTAAAAATAATTTAAAAATTGTTGTAACAGCACATTAATAGGCAACTGCCAGAAATTCAAACTGGATTCAGGTAAGGATGTGGAGCAAAGAATATCATTATAATGTCAGATGGGTCTTGGTTGAAAGCAGAGAATGCCAGAAAGATGCGTATTTATTGATTATGTAAAGTCTTTCAACTGTGTGGATCATGATAAGCTATGAACAACCTTGCAGAGAATGAGTATTCCGGAACACTTAATTGTACTCATGTGGAACCTGTACATAGACCAAGAAGCAGTCATTCTATTAGAACAACAATACAATTTGAATGGTTTAAAATAAGGAAAGGAGTGTACCACAGTTGTATTCTTTTACCATGTTTATTAAGTCTTTAAATTGAGCAAATTTTCCAAGAAGATGAGTTGCATGATACCAGGATTGAAGGATTGAAGGAAGACTCATTAACAACTGGAGATATGCAAATGATGTATTACACATGATGTATTACAACCTTGCTTGCTGAAAGTGAAGAGAACTTAAAATACTGATGAAAATAAATGATCACAAACTTCAGTATGGGTTGCCCCTCAGTGTAAGGAAAAGAAAGACCCTCACCACTGGACATCATCACCGCATATATCATATTAGAAATGGAGAAAAGACTGAAGTTGCCAAAGACTTGACTTTGCTTAGATCCACTATCAACACTCATGGAGGTAGCATTCAAGAAACCAAATGATGTTTTACATTTGGCAAATCTGCTGCACAAGACCTCTTGAAAATATTTAAGAGCAGAGATGTCAGTTTGAGGACTAAGGTGCGCCTGGCCCAAGCAATGGTAGTTTCAATAGCTTCATATGCATATGAAATTTGGTCAGTGAATAAGGAAGACTATAGAATTGTTGCATTTGCATTATGGTTTTGGAAAAGTATCTTGGACTGCAAAATAACAAGCAGTAACAAGCAAATCTGTTTGTTTGTTTTTGTTTTTCCAGCAAATCTGTGTTGAAGGAAGTATAGTCAGAATGCTCCTTAGAAGTCAGGATAGTGATGGACCAGTTCTTGAAGAAAGACATCATGCTATGTAATGTGGAGGGTCAGTGAAAAAAAGGAAGATTCCCAAAGAGATGGATTGGCACAGTGGCAACAGCAGTGGGCTCAAGTTTAAGTAAGATTGTCAGGATGATGCAGTACCTGGCAGTGTTTCATTCTGTTGTGCATAGGATAGCTGTGAATCAGAATTGACTCATGCACTTAACAGCATAGCTTAGGTTAGACACACCTTAGTCATCAAAGTGATGTCTTTCCATATTTTAAAGAGATCTATTGTGGCAGATCTCACCAATATAGTACAGTCTTTGATTTCTTACTGCTACTTCCTCAGGATTGGTTTGTGATCCAAGTAGAATGTAAATATTGACAGGTTCAATTTCTTTTTCATTTAGTAAGATTTATCCACTGTGATAAATTTTATTTTATTCATGTTCGCGTACAATCCTGATGAAGGTTGTAGTCTTTCACCTTCATCAGCTTCAGTTCATCCTTATTTTTGCAAGCAAAGTTATCTCATGTGTATATCAAAGCTTGTTAATCTGTCTCCAGTTCTGATGCTACCTTTTTCATATTGTCCAGGTTCTCAGAATATGTATTCAGTATTCCAGCTGTATAAATAAGGTGAAATGATACAACATTGCCACACATGTTTTGCAATTTAGACTCATACAGTATCCCCTTGCTGCATTCGAAAAACTTCCTTTTGGTTCATGTATTAGTTCTCATGAGTACATTCAAGTGTTCTGGAATTTTCTTTCTTCATAATGCTTTCCATATCTTATGATACACACAATTCAGTGCTTTTGTGTAATCAATGAAACATAGGTAAGCCTCTTGCAGGTACTGTCTGCTTTTAGCCAAGATTCATCTGACAACAACAGTGATATTTCTTCTTCTATGTTGTTGTTGTTAAGTGCTGTCAAGTCAGTTCTGTCTCATAGCCACCCTTTATAGGGTTTCCAAGGAGTGACTGGTGAGTTGAACCATTGACCTTGCAGTTCAAACTGACCTTGCAGTCTAGTGCATTGTCCCCCAGTCAGTGTCACACCAAGACAGACTCCCTCTCCTATAAAATCCTTCAGCAATTCAATGTGAGACTTGAATTTTCTCTTCAGATCTTTAAGTCTAAAAAGTATCAATTGTGTTTTGTTTTTGCACATTTCTTCATAATACTTTATACTCTAACTTGTCTCCTTGAGCTGCCCTCTGTAATGTCTTTTACTTCATCATATAATATCTGAATATCTCTGTTACTTTTTATACTATGAGCTTAATTAAGGCCTAAGCCTCAGAATCTCTTCTGATACTCACTTTGGGTCCTAAATTCCAATAATACGCCACACACACTACAAGTCACCCTTAAATTAAAATATTTGGGGATGAAGAATTACTGTCTTTGGTTAAGAGCTATTAAAATATACCTTAACACTAAACTCCATCTTGGCTTTATTTCCATACAGAAAAAAACAACAACAAAAATATATATGAGTACTATTTTGGCATCATAGTTATGTTAATCTTGGAAAAGAGATGCCGCAACCAGAGAAGTTGTATATCTGGAACTTAACTAGGTAGGGTTAGTAATTTTTAAATTGGCATGCTGTTTCATATATTAGCCTTTTTGTGAAAAATTTTTTTAATGTTGGTACTCACTGAAAGACTGATTGTTTCAGGATGGTGGTGGTTGTGTGTCATTGAATCAGTTCCAACTCATAGTGACCCTATAGAAGGTTTCCAAAGCTGTAAATGTTTATGGGAGCAGAAAGCCTCATTTTTCTCCTGCAGAGCAGCTGGTAGATTTGAATGACTGACCTTTCAGTTAGCAGCCCAGCTCATAATCTGCTATTCTACTAGAAATCCTTTGTTTCAGGATATACTGATACATTTTATTTCCATTTCTAGATATGCTCCAGTGAGGACCTCAATCTGGGATTTTATGAATTTAACAAGGTAAATTTACCTCTGAAGACTAATTATATTCTCTGTAATAACACCACATGTGACTTGTCTTAGGCATATTATTATTCATTTCATTCTTGGTTTACAGTTATGAGTAGGCTTCAAAAAGTTTGTGGGAAAAAAATCTGTTATCTTTTAATCCTATTTTTCCATGAACTCTTTGAAGCTCTCTCATACATATAGTATAAACTCTCATACATAAACATTCCAGAAGGAGTAAAAAGATTAACATGGTATTTTCAGATCATTATTTGTCAATTTTTAATGAAGCGATAATTGTACACCAGTTGCTCATTGGAAAATGTAGACTGCTTTCAGGTTTCAGCTAGCATTCCTTTGGCTCATGGCCAGGAAATTGAACTGAACTGGCTGAAACAGGAAGGGAAATCTGTTGGGTCACAGTCCTAGTCCTGACAGTCTAGGACTAAGACAAATTTGAATATTGGCTTGATTCAGATGCCTATACAAAGTTGTAAGCATCTGAATCTCAGTTTCTTTTCTGCTTTCTTCAGTGTGATGCTCAGATTTGTAGGTAGGTTCCATCTGCCAGGTCATAGTTTCAAATTTTAAAAAATGCACAAGCCCCAGAAAACATGTGCTTGTATCTCATTAGCTCTGATTAAGTTACCTGACCATTCCTGAACTAATCACTTTGGCCTGGAGGATTGAGTTTCTGACTTCTTTGTACCTCTGACTTGTTTAAACCAATCAGAACGTATTCATGAAGAAGAACATATGTTTGAGGGGATGGGTGGGAAAGGGATAATTTTATAAGTAGAATTTAGTATAGTATCATCATTACTAAAGGAGGTAGATGCTGGAACCATATAGTAGCTAACTTCATGAATCTTTGTAAAAAGCCTTATTAATAATAATGAAAAAGACAATACGGACTAGAGTTTTTTAAAAAGTTGAAGTTTAAAATTGAAAATATCTATAGCCTGTATATCTAACACTAGCCTGTCATTTTGTTTTACTGTGGTGACTTGTGCATTAAAGTGTTGCTGCAAGATAAGCTACCAGTACTTCAAATCCCAACAGAGTCACCCATGATAGACAGGTTTCAGCTGAGCTTCCAGAATAAGAAAGATTAGGAAGAAGGAGAGGTAGACACATTCTGATTTTAAACCACTGAAAGCCATAAATAATAGTGGAACATTGTCAGATACAGTGCTGTAAGATGAGCCACTCAGATTGGAATGCAGTCAAAATACAACTGAGGAAGAGCTCAAAGTAGAGTTGACCTGGATGATACAAATGGAACAAAGCTTACAGGACCTTCATTTTCTGATGGGTTAAAACTCAAAATGAGGTCAAATAGCTGCAAACATGCATTGATAGTCAGAACACGAATGTGCAAATTATGAACCTAGAAGAACTGGAAGTTGTCAAAAATGAAATGGAACACATAAAGATATATATGCCAGACATTAGTGAGTTAAAATGGGTTGGTATGGGTCATTTTGAATATCATCATAACGTTTACTATGCTAGAAAACAAATTGAAGAAAAATGGCATCACATTCATTATAAAAAAAGTACATTTCAAGATGTATCTTGAAGTAAAATGTTATCTGAGATAGGATAACATCTATACACATACAAGGAATCCTGGTGTCAAGTTGGATCAGCAATGGACTCTGAATCACAAGGTAAGCAGTTCAAACACATTAGTTGCTCTTCAGAAACTCTGTAAGGGTTGCTGTGAGTCAGAACCAACTTGATGGCACTCAACAACAGCAATAAGGAAAACCTGTTAATACCACTACTGTTAAAAATCACATAGCAAGCTTATTTTTAAAATGATTTATTGTGAATAATGTGATAGTTTACATGAGAGAACATTAACTTTACATTCATCCTATCATATATACTGTCATTGCCATGGTTATAATCTCCTCCATGCATCATCAAACAACCAAAGGGTAAACCCTTCAAGCCTGTGCCCCAGTTATCAGCACACAGTCCCTGTCCATTTCTGGGTCTAAAGTCCCTGAAAGCTCCATCTCTTCATGTCATCCTCTCTGCCTCCATCTCTGGCATCACTGCTTCTCTGAATAGGGTCACACTCTCCGCTCTTCTCCCTTGATGGTCATAGGGACCTCAGCTCCTGGAGTGCATAGTCAATCACTCTCCTTCTTTTGCTACAAAATGATCACCTTTACATTTCCAATCCTCATATTCAGTCCTGATAACAATTATTCACCATTGTACTGCAAGGGACCTATCTCTATCTTCTTTCATTAGCCCCACCCAGACAGACTGAATACTACTCAGTGGAGATTCTACCTTCCTCCGCACCCTCTGTATCTAGGCTTCCTCTTGAAAGCTTGTAAGCTAGTCACTTCTTGCCTTTGTAGCTCCCACTACCGCCATTTTGGGTAGCCAATGTCCAAGTCACCCGTATCTACTCTGTGTATGGAGGGGGTGGAAATGATTCTTGCTGTAAAGATTTGTTCCCTCTTTTGAGCTACTGCATCCATAGGTGTAGGTAAAGTTCATCAAATTGTATCACATTACTCTTTTTCCCCTCTTCTTTCTTCTTCTAGTTAAGCACTGATCATCCAGTCATTGAAGCCAGGTCGAGTGGGTATTATGTGCAAGTGTGGATGTTCTTATGCTTATGCCCTCTCTTCTTATCAGCTGGATGCTTCACTTTCCACACTAGTCCTCTGTGGCTATGTCACTGACTGTGGGCCCAAGAGATCCCAGGTTTTGCCACACTACTGGCCAACCAGGTATCTACCCGGGTTCACAGGAGTCTATTGAACGTTGTAGGGCTTAGCTCGCAGCTTCATTACTATTTTTCCATCACTTCCCCTTATTGGTGACGAACATGGCCACAAATCAGAGCGCATGTCTGCTCGTATATTCCCACTGAGTCTTAGTCTTGGAAGGGGGTTTGCCCTGAGGGGACCCGACCACTTGTCTTGATGTCTCCTGGATGAGCAACTTGCTTGTTCTTGTAGTAGTCAGTTGGATTGCTGTAATTGTTTTGTATTTTTCCTGTAGGTCTTTCTTTCAGGAAGAATCTTCTGTTCTTCTAGCACCTCCAGGCTGGTCTGCTTGTCCTTTCAAGTGGAAATTTTCCACCTCAGAAGATTCTGGGTGAGGTTCAGGATTCC
>NW_006408542.1:1444109-1444626 GCF_000296735.1 Chrysochloris asiatica | reverse complement strand
CCTTCTTGTGTATTGCCACCCTCCCTAGCACCAAAACTATCCTGTGTCTATTTCCTACCCTGTGCTTCACCTCCTTCCCCTCACCTCACCCTCCATATCCCGGTAACCAACAATGAATCCCTTCCCCGACCCTGTAGTATGGGTTCTTTTTCTTAGTCTTTTACAGTAGTGGTCCAATGCAGTATTTCTCCTTTTGTGACTGACTGATTTCACTCAACATAATGTCCTCAAGGTTCATCCATGTTATGTGGTGGCTTGCAGCTTCCTTGCTATTTTTCGAGGTAGCATAACATTCCATTGTGTGTATTACCACAGTTTGTTTATCCATCCTTCCATTGATGGGCTCTTAGGCTGTCTCCATTTTTTTGTTATTGTAAATAGTGCTATGAACATTGGTGTGCATATATCTACTTGTGTTATGGCTCGCATTTCTTGTGGGTAAATACCAAGTTGAAAAATTGCTAGATCATAAGGTATTTCTATTTCCAACCTTCTGAGGAAATGCCATATTGCTTTC
>NW_006408542.1:1441549-1442734 GCF_000296735.1 Chrysochloris asiatica | reverse complement strand
GAACAGAACACCAATTGATCATATGTAAGTTTAAGTTGAGGCTTCAGAAAATTGAAAATAAGTCCACAAGAGCCTAAATTTTGACCTTGAACATATCCTCCCTGAATTTAGGGACCATCTAGAGAACAGATTTGATGTATTAGACACTATGACCATATATCAGAAGAGTTGTAGGATGACATCAAGAACATCATACAGGAAGAAAGCAACAGACCATTAAAAAGAAAGGCAAGACCAAAATTATGTCAGAAAAAATTCTGAAGTTTGTTCTCAAATGTGTATATACTAAAGTGAATGGAAGAATTGAGGAAGTAAATGACCTGAGCTGAAAAATTCAAAAGGAAGCCAAGAGACAAAGTTAAGTATTATCATGAAATGTGCAAAGACCTAGAGTTAGAAAACCAAAAGAGAAAAACACACTCAATATTTGTAAAATGGAAAGAACTGAAGAAAAATTTTAAGCCTAAACCTGCAATATTGAAGGATTCCATAGGTAAAATATAGAATGATGCAGAGGGTATCAAAAGAAGATGGAAGGTATACATAGAATCACTGTAACAAACTGAAAGAATCAATGATTAACCATTTCAAGAGGTATCATATGACCAAGAATCATTCGTACTGAAGGAAGAAATCTAAGCAGAACTGAAGGCACTGGTAAAAAACAAGGTTCTGGGAATTTATGGACTACAAAGGGAAATCTTTCAACAAACTGATACTTCACTGGAGGCAATCATTTATCTATGCCAAGAAATTTGTTGTTGTTGTTAGGTGCAATTGATTCGGTACTGACTCATAGTGACCTTATGCACAGCAGAATGAAACACTGCCCAATCCTGGACCAGCCTCACTACTATTGCCACGCTTGAATCCATCAATGCTACCACTTGGCCAATCCATTTTGTTGGGGGTCTTCCTCGTTTTTCTGACCCTTCACCTTACCAAATATGATATGCTTCTCCAGTGACTGGTTCCTCATGACAATATGTCCAAAGTATGAGAGATGAAGCTTGGCCATCCTGGCCTCCAAAGAGCACTCTAGATGCACTTCTTCCTGTTATCTATTGGTTCTTTTGGTAGCCCATGGCACTTTCAATATTCTCCTCCAACATAATAACTCAAAATCATCACTTCTTTTATGGTCTTCCTTATTCACTGTCCAGCTTTCACATGCATATGAGGTTA
>NW_006408542.1:1435507-1439504 GCF_000296735.1 Chrysochloris asiatica | reverse complement strand
TGCAACACCATTCCTCTTCAATTTATCATTTCTGGCATAGTTAACCATGTGGTTGTCAGATTCAAAATGGTCAATACCAGTCCATTTCAGCTCATTAATGCCTAAGAAATCAATGTTTATTCATTCCAATTCATTTTTGACAACTTCCAATTTTCCCAGATTCATACTTCGTACATTCCATGTTCTGATTTTCAGTCGATGGAGACAGCTATTCAGCCAGCTAATTGTTGTTGTTTTAAGTGTCATCAAATCAGTTCTGGGATAACAACCCTGTATAGGGTTTCCAAGGAGCAGCTGGTGAGTTTGAACCGCTGACCATGCACTTCAAACAGACTTTGCAGTCCAGTGCATTAACTCATAGTGCCACACTAGGACTCTAGCCAGCTGATTAGAAGAGATTAATATTTGTGCAAATTCCAAAGACAGATGACCCAGCAGAAAGCAGAAATCATCAAACAATATCATTAATACCCCATTCAAGTAAAATTTGGTTTTAAAAAATGGCTGCAACAATCCATTGATATGGAACTAACAGAAATTCTAGGCTATTCAGAAGACAACATGGAATGAGGGAAAGCACTGCTGATGTTAGATGAATGGATCTTTGCTGAAAGCAGAGAACTCAGAAAGATGTTGACCTGTGTATGTGTGTGTGTGTTTTTTTTTTTTTAATGTACTTTTTTTTAATGAGCTGTTTTAGGTTTACAAAACATTTTTACTTCAGGATCCACAACTGCTTTATTTCCATGCCTGTGCAATGTCCATGTTATTCTCATACCATTGCTGTATCTTTTTTTTATTTTTGTATTAATATTTTATTATGAATTATGTGCTAGTTTACCTGGGAGACCATTTGCTTTACATTCATCCTATTGTATATCGTTTCATTGCCATGGTTACAATCCCCTCCACGCATCATCAAACAACGAAAACGTTGTTATCAGCACACAGCCCCTCTCCCTCTCTGGGTCTAAAGTCCCCAGCCACTCCATCTCTCCACATCAATGTCTCTGCCTCCATCTCTGGCATTATTCTTTCTCTGGGTAGGGTCCTGCACTCCACTCTTCTCCCTTGATGGTCCCAGGGACCTCTGCTCCTGGACAGGAAAGTCAACCACTCCCCCCCTTTTTTTTTTTCGCTACAAAATGACCACCTTTACATTTCCAACACTCACAGTTAGTCCTGATAGCAATTAGTCACTGTTGTGTCACAAGAGTCCTATCTCCGTCTCCTTTCATCAGTTCCTCCCAGACAGATTGGATACTACTCAGTGGAGAGTAGTAACCTCAGTGCCCTCTGGATATTGGTTCCCACTTGAAAACTTGTAAGCCAGTCACTTCTTGCCTTTGGAGCCCCCCCATTTTTGGTAGCCAATTTCCAAGTTGCCCATCCCTGTCTACCCTATGTATTGAGGGGGTGGGAATGATCCTTGCTGTAAAGATCCATTCCCTCTTTTGAGCTACTGCATCCATAGGTGTAGGTCAAGGCTGTTTACTTGTGTTTTATTGACTACTTTCAACTGTGTGGATCTTGACAAGCTATGGATAACATTGTGAAGAATGCTTATTCCAGAACACTTAATTATCCTCATGAGGAATCTGTACATAGACCAACAGGCAGTACTTTGCACAAAACAAAGGAATACTGAATGATTGAAAATTAGGAAAGGGGTATGCAAGGATTGTATTGTTTCACCATATTTATTCATTCTTTATGCTAAGCAAATAATTTGAGAATTTGGATTATATGAAGAAGAACATGGCAACTGGAATGGAGGAATACTCATTAATAATATTGAGTATATGCACATGATATAAGCTTGCTTGCAGGAAGCAAAGAGAATTTAAAATACCTACTGATGAAAATCAAAGACCACAGTCTTCATTATGGATTACAGCTCAATAAACAAAACAAAAATCCATACCACTGGACCAATAAATAATACCATAATAAATGGAGAAAAGATTGAAGCTGTCAAAGATTTCATTTAACTTGGATCCACTATCAATATTCATGGAAGTAGCAGTCAAGAAATCCAACTATGTGTTGTTTTATAGGCAAATATGCTACACAAGACCTATTTAAAGTATTCAAGAACAAAGAGATCAGTTTGAGGGCTAAGGTGCCCCTGACCCTAAGCCATGGTATTTTCAATAGCCTCATATGTATGTTAAAGTTGGACAATGAATTAGGATAACTGTGGAAAAGCTGATGCATTTGAGTTGTCATGTGGGAGAAGAATATTTAAATTACCATGGATTGCAAGAACATTCAAATTTGTCTTGGAAGAAATAGAGCCAGGTAGAATGGTGAGGCTTTGTCTGCCAAATTTGTCATATGTTATCATGAGGGACAAATCCCTGGAGAAGAAGTGTCATGAAAAAGAGTAAGACCTCTAACAAGATGGATTGCATAGTGACAACAGCAGTGGGCTCATTCATAACAACAGTTGTAAAGATGACACAAGATTGAGCCATGCTTTGTCCTGTTGTGCATAGGGTCACAGTGAGTCAGAGTTGACTTGACTGTATCTAACAACAAAAACAATATGTTTTGTAAGTAGTGATGAATTCAAGGTCAAGCATTTCTGTGGGTTAATGTGCTGGACTACAAGGTTGTTTGAGCTACAAGGAGGACAGTTCAAGCTCACCAGTTGCTCCTCAGAGACCCTATTCAGTGTCACTATGAGTCAGAACCAATTTGATGGCACTTAACACCAGCAACAATCCTTTCATTGGCTCCATATGATAAACACTGGACTGCAATTCACAAGGGCCAGGGTTTGAGCCCTCCAGTCGATCTGCAAGAGAAAGATGGGGTTTTCTGCTGTTGCAAAGATATGGAAAGCCTTCGAAATCCTTTGCTATGAGTCTGAACCTGTACAATTCCTCATGAGCAAAATTAAGTGTTCTGTAATAATCATTCTTCACAATGTTATCCCAGGTTGTCATGATCCACACAGTTGAAAGCCTTTGAGTAGGCAAAAGAACAAAAATAAACATTTTTTTGGTATTCTCATTCCATGTTGTCTTCTGACTATGCCTTTAATTTCTGTTAGTTCCATATCAATGGACTATTGCAGACATTTTTTAATTATTGTGAAGTAAGTGTTACTTGAATGGGGTATTAATGATATTATTTGATGATTTCTGCTTTCTGCTGGGTCATCTCTCTTTGGAATTTGCACAAATATGAATCTCTTCCAATCAGTTGGCTAAATAACTGTCTCTAAAATTTCTTGGCATAGATAAATGAGTGTCTCCAGTGCTGTATCAGTTTGTTGAAAGATTTCAGTTCTGTCACTGAACTGACTCAGCCTCACAGTGATCCTGTATAGGGTTTCTGAGGAGCAGACCTTGTGGTCCAGTGCATTATCTTATAGCACCCCACCAAGACTCTTTAGGATAAGTGGACATGCTAATTATAACAAGTAAAAGTCATTAGACATGGTGAAAATAAGTTAAAGACATTTATGACATTGTTGCTGTTAAGTGCTGTTTAGTCCATTCTGACCCACAGTGAGTCTGTATAGATTTTCCAAGGAGTTGCTGGTGGGTTTGAACTATCAACCTTGTGTTTAGCAGTCCAATGCTTATCCTACAGTGCCACAACAGGACTCCATTTAGGAAATTGTTGCTGTTGTTTAGTGCTGTAGAGTCAGTTCTGACTTATAGTGATCCTGTATAGGGTTTCCAAGGAGCGGATAGTGAGCTTGAACTGCCCACCTTGCAGTTCAAACTGACCTTGTCGTCCAATTAATTAACCCACAGCACCACACCAGTGTTGCTTAAATAGGGGATGAAACCTATACCTAGATCTTTAACAAATGATGTAGAATTGTTTCTTTCTCATTGAGCATAAACCTTGTTTTGGGGGAATAAAGCAGAATTTAACTTGACAGAAGGATAGGTATGGCACTGTAGGATATGCACTTGACTGCTAACTACAAGGTCAGTGGTTCAAAACCACCAGCTACTCCTTTGAAACCCTATGTTAT
>NW_006408542.1:1428841-1430123 GCF_000296735.1 Chrysochloris asiatica | reverse complement strand
TGGAGGGTCAGAGAAAAAGAGGAAGACCCCTAACGAGATGGATCAGCCAGGTGGCATCATTGATGGCATCAAGTGTGGCGGCGGTAGTGAGGTTGACCCAGGATCGGACATTGTTTCATTCTGCTGTTCATGGGGTTGCTATGAGTCGGTTCCGACTCGTTGGCACCTGACAACACCATGCAATATTTTGCCCATGGGATACTTCAGTATTGCAATTAAGGCTTGAATTTTTTTTTTTTCAATTCTTTCAGCTTGAGAAATGCTGTGCATGTTCTTCCATTTAATTTTTTTAAACTCCATGTTTTTGCATATTTCTTTGCAATACTTGACTTATCTACTGGCCCTTTGAAATTTTCTGTTCAGGTCTTTTACTTCCTCATTTCTTCTATTTGCTTTAGCATCTCTATGCTGAAGGGCAGGTTTCAGTCTCTTCTGACATCATTTTTGTTGTTTTGTTTTTCTTTCTTTCCTGTTTTTTTAATGACTTTTTGCTTTCTCCTTGTACGATGTTCTTGATATTATCTGACAGCTCTTCTGGTTTTGAACATTATTATCTAATGCATTAAATCTGTTCTTGAAATTGTCTCTAAATTCAGGTGGGATATGTGCGTGGTCATATTTTGGTTATTGTGGGTTTCTTTTAATTTTCTTCATTTTCAGCCTGAACTTACAGTTGAATAAGTAATAGTCTCTTCCAGTTTATTTCTGGCTTTGTGTTGTATAATGATATGGAGTTTTTCCACTATCTCTTCCCACAGATACAATCAATTGAATTCCTGCATATTACATCTGTTGAGGCCCAGGTGTATAGACACCTTTTATGTTTTTTTAAAAAAACGTATTTGCAATGAATAAATCATTAGTCACCAAATCCATATTTTTCATCTTCTGATCCTTGTTGTTGTTTTTAAGTGCCATCAAGTCAGTACCAACTCATAGCGACCCTAGGTACAACAGAACAAAACACTGCCTGGTCTTGGGCCAACCTCACAATTGTTGCCACATTTGAGCCCATTGATGCTGCCACTTGGGAAATCCATCTCGTTGGGGGTCTTCCTCGTTTTCTCTGACCCTCCACCTTATCAAACATGGTATCCTTTTCTACTGACTGGTCCCTCCTGACAATATGTCTGAAGTATGAGAAACAAAGTTTGGCCATCTTGTCCTCCAAGGAGCACTCTGGCTGCACTTCATCCAACACAGATCTGTTTGTTCTTTTGGAAACCTATGGCATTTTCAATATTCTCCTCCAACACAATAACTCAAAAGCATCAATTCTTCT
>NW_006408542.1:1423395-1428741 GCF_000296735.1 Chrysochloris asiatica | reverse complement strand
GAGAAAAAGAGGAAGACCCCTAACGAGATGGATTGGCCAGGTGGCATCAATGATGGACTCAAGTGTGGCAGCAGTAGTGAGTTTGGCCCAGGATCGGACATTGTTTCGTTCTGTTGTGCATGGGGTCGCTATGAGTCGGTTCCGACTCGATGGCACCTGACAACAACAACAACACTACCAAGTTGGTTCCGACTCATAGTTACCTCATATGGGGTTTCTGAGGAGCATCTTGTGGGTTAGAACTGCTGACCTTTTGGCTTGCAGTCCAGTACTTATCCTACAGTGCCACAACAGGAGTTGCTGTGAATTAGAACCAAGTTGACAACTCTTAGAAACAATACACCTGTGGTTATCATCTCAGTGGGTTTTCTTTGTTATGGTAACGACAGTGTTAGTGTCAAGCAGGTCTTAAATCAATCTTTTTTGAGATGTTATTGTTGTTGTTAAGTGCTGTTGAGTTTGTTCAGACCCATAGTGTCCCTGCATAGTGTTTCTGTGGAGCAAATGGTGAACTTGAACCAACAACCTGTGGATCAAACCAACTTTGCAGTCCAGCACATTGACCCACAGTGCCAAAGAAGAAGTCCTGTGACACACGTATATAAACGCTGATTGAGCAAGAGCACATTGAGATAGTCAGTGCAAATAGAGGGGAAGATACAATCTACATGCTCACCAAGGAAATTAGGAATAAAAGCTGAAAAGAGATAAGGACCTTCCTGAGAGCAGCCTTTTAGAGTTAGTACACTGAGTTAGGATTTCTAACCTTCAAAACTGTAAGAAAATAAAATTTTGTTTGTTGAATTAATTATTTGTGTTATTTCTGTTGTAGCATTACTAGATAATTAATATGCCTTCCATGACTTTTGATCCTGAGACAATACCCATTAAATGTCCTGTATGCTGATCTCTTATCCCAGAGGCTACCAGAAGTCTACTAGGGAACCTAACCAATCCTCATTGTTATGAAAAATGGTCCAAAAGAGCAGAAGGGAGTTATGAAGACACATCGCTCATGGTACATGGAATAAAGACAGCCTTTTGCATAAGATCTTTGTTGTTGTTTGAGTAGTGGGTGGTTCAAACCAACCCTGCAGTCCAGCACATTAGCCGACAGCGCCACTTAGCACTGGGGAAGTGCTTGTCCTACTAAGGGGAAAAGGGACTATACACCCAAAGAAATGCCCAGGCTTTCCATTGTTGTTGTTGTTATGTGCCATTGAGTCGGTTCCAACCCATAGCGACCCTGTACAGGGTTTCCAAGGCTGTAAATCTTTACGGGAGCAGAAAGCCCCATCTTTCTCTGGCAGACCGGCTGGTAGTTTCAAACTGCTGACCTTAAGGTTTGCAGCCTTATTTGTAACCACGACGCTACCAGAGCTCCTTCAATAGGAGGAAAAAAACACGTGAGACCAAATTCTCAATATCCTGAACCAAAATTATGGGACAAAATTCAAATAAAAGAGAGTTAATCAGTATTGGAATACACTTTCAAGTTATAGGTTGAATATCCTGGGAACAACCATGCTACATGATTACTAAAAGGTTTTATGTAGCTCATACAGGTAGGGAAGTCTCCCAGGCACAGAGCAACATTGACAAGATGGAGAGTGATCTGGAGGAGATATCTAAAGTAGCCAGTATGGTTAATCTTTAACTTTGCAAATTTCCCCTCTACTTGGGAGGTATCCATAGCGTCTTAAACTTCTCAACGATATCTTAGATGTCATGGTACAAAAGTCAGAAACCTGGTATCTTACTGTCTCCCAGTGAATCCTGAAAGAACATGAAGCTATATTTTGTTCTGAGAGGTATTCATCTGTTCAGTAGGTGGAATCTGAATTCTCATAAGTCTGGTGTCAGGTTGTACCAACTGCTTCAATTTCCTGAGAATAAGGAACCAGTGCTCACTTCTGTCTGGTGTGGCTAACACAAGTTCTGGGGATTGATAAGAGCACCTTCCATTGTAAATGTATACCTTTAGGGAATTATCAATTTCAACTTCCTACAATATTGAGAAATTATTTTTACTTAATGTTGTTGTTGTTGTTAAGTGCTGTGGAATCAGTTCTGGCTCATAGTGACCCTGCAGAGGGTTTCCAAGGAGCAGCTGGTGGGTTGGAATTTCCCATTTTACAGTTAGCAGTTCAGTGCTTATCCTACAGCACCACACCCCTTGAAATGTATATTCATGAATGCATAATTAAAATCAATAAATTATTTATGCTAAAATCACTGGCAAAATTTACTCTCTTTCTTGAATGATTAATGTTAATTGAATAAGAAAATGATTAATTTTGTTTAATTCAATTTAGTAATTGTTTGTCAAGAATTTATTATTCAGGTCCTAGCAGTTCTACTTTTATAATCCTAGGCAAATTTCCTAACTTCCATGAGCTTAATTATCCTCATTTAGAGACTCTAACAATAGAACCTACCTCATTAATGTAAGAATTAAGTGTGATAATGCATGTAAAACAATCAGCACAGGGCTAATATTAAAATAGAAAAAGGTAAACAGAAGTAGAGGGCGTTTTTAGGCCATTTAGCATTTTGATACAGGGTCCCTAGGTGACACAAATGATGTACTCTCAACTACTCATCTCAAGGTTGGCATTCTGAGCCCACTCAGTAGTACTGAGGAAAAAAGGCCTGGAAATTTGCTTCATTAAATGTTACAACTAAGAAAACATTATGAGTACATTTCATTCTGTAAAACATAAGGTCACCATGAGTAGATTCAGCTTCAACATTTGATGACTTACCCTTCCATTAGTACCTCTCATCTTCACAATCCTGTTTGAGTCTCTCTTGCTCTTGCATTGTCCTTGATATGACAGCCCAACACCTATCAAGTATGTGGTTCATTTAGATGATTGGACTTGCCCTTTTCATAAAGATTGCTTTTTGCTAAGTATGACATATCAAGTTCTTCTCTAAGGGCAATTGGTTCTCCCCAAAGGGGCTCAGTCAGCTTTATTTTTATGTCCAATAATGTCATAACACCACTTTCAAAGATCCATGTTTATATATATATAAGTCTTTTGACAGAAGAGAAATGCCATGGTAAGTGGTACTCAGTTCCATGCACACAAAGCCTTTGTATTGTCCTCAAGGGATTAAATTACTTTGGGTCTTTGGACTAACAGATCCAGATAATTTTTCAAAGGAGGAGACATGGGGAAAACAGAAAAATACAATAGTTAGAAATGTTGGGCTCTGTTTATAATGCTTTATGCAGGATATCAAAAAGACCGTGAAAAAATGAAATGAAAAGATAATGGAACTTTTTCCTCTAACTTTTTGATGTCTCCTTGTATGAGATATCATGTTTATTCTTTATATCTACACAACTCTAACTAGACACTTTTGCTAGGTGCATTTGAAAAACTAGCAAGCACAAATTCATTTATCAGTCACTCATACTTATTATTACAAGCATTATTATAGTAATTGTGTTGTTGTTGTTGTTAAGTGCCTTGGGTTTCAACTCACAGCAGCCCAATGTACAACAGAACAAAACATGCCAGGTCATGTGCCATCTCAACAATTATTGTTACTTGTGAGCACATCGCAGTTGTCACTGTGCCAGTCAACCACACTGGGGGTCTTCCACTTTTTGCTGATTCTCCACTTTACCAAGCATGATGTCCTTCCCAAAGGACTGGTCCCAACTGACAGTATATCCAAAGTATTAGAGCTGAAGTGTCACCATCTTGGCTTCTAAGGAGCATTCTGGATGTATTTCTTCCAATGCAGATTTGTTTGTTCTTCTGGCAGTCCATGGTACTTACAATATTTTTCTCCAATACCATAATGTAAATGCAGCAATTCTTCTACAGTCTTCTTTATTCATTGTCCAAATTTCATATGCATATGAGGCTATTGAAAATATCATGGTTTGGGTCATGTGCACCTTAATCCGCAAACTGACATCTTTGCTCTTGAATACTTTAAAGAGGTCTTGTGTGATGCACAAGATTTGCCTAATGCAATATGTCATTTGATATTTTGGTTGCTGCTTCTGTGAGTGGATCCCAGCAAAATGGAATCTTTGACAGCTTCAACCTTTTCTCTATTTATCATGATATTTATTGGTCCAGCTCTGAGGATCTTTGTTTCTTTTTGTTTTGTTTTTTTAGACTGAGGTGCAATCCATGTTGAAAGCTGTGGTCTTTGATCTTCATCAGTATTTTAAATAATCTTCACTTCCTGTAAGCAAAGTTGTATCATCTGCACATCTCAGGTAGTTAATGAGTCTTCCTCCAATCCTGATGCCAGGTACTTCATCATATAATCCAGTCCTCAGATTATTTGCTCATCATAAAGATTTAATAAATATTGTAAAATACAGCTCTGGCACACACCCATCCAGATTTTAAATCATTTAGTATCCCCGTGTTCTGTTGAAACGACTGCATGTTGATCTATGCACATGTTTCTCATGAGCACAATTCAGTGTTATGGAATACCCTTTCTTTCCAATGCTATCCATAGCTTGTCATGATCCACACAGTCAAAAGCCTTTGCATAGTTAATAGGGCACAAATAAACATATTTCTCATAGTCTATGCTTTTAGCCAAAGTCCATGTGACATTAGCAATAATATCCCTAGATCCACATATTCTTCTGAAACTGGCTTGAATTTCTGGCAGTGGCTTGTTTATGTACTGTTGCAGTTGTTTTTGAATCGTCTTCAATAAAATTTTGCTTGTAGGTAGTACTAATGATATTAATCAATTATTTCTACATTCTGTTGGGTCATCTTTCTTTGCAATGAACACAAATATGGATCTCTTCCAATCACTTAGCCAAGCAGTTGTCTTCCACATTTCTTGGCAAAGAAGAGTAAATGCCACCAGTGCTGCATCAGTTTGTTGAAAGATTTCAATTTATAATCTGTCAATTCCTGATGCCTTGATTTTTGCCAATACCTTCAGAGCTTGGACTTCTTCCATCAGTACTATGGGTTGTTATTATATTCTGTCTTGTAATGGTTGATCATTGATAATTTCCTGTTTGGTACAGTGACTCTAAATACCTTCCATCTTCTTTTGATGCTTTTTTCACCATTCCAAAGAGAGGTGACCCAACAGAATGCGGAAATCATTGGACAATCTCTTTGATATCTCAAATGAGTAAAGTTTTGCTAAAGGTGATACAGAAACGGCTACAATCATACATTGACAGAGAACTTCCAGAGGTTCAAGCTGGATTCAGATGAGGCCATGGAATGAGAGATATCATTGCTGATATCCGATGGATCTTGGCTGAAAGCAGAGAATACCAGAAGGATGTTTACCTGTGCTTTATTGACTACGCAAAGGCTTTCGATTGTGTGGATC
>NW_006408542.1:1401971-1420465 GCF_000296735.1 Chrysochloris asiatica | reverse complement strand
GCAATGTTGTCTATAGCTTGTCATGATCCTTGTAGGCATATGGATATTATCATAACAGTAATTATGCTTACCATATAATAATGCTGTTGTTGTTGTTAAGTGCCATCAAGTCAGTTCTAACTCATAGCAACCCTGTAGAGTTTCTGAGGAGTAGCTCTTTGGTTCGAACTTCCAGCCTTGTGGTTATAAGTCCAAAGTGCTGGTCCTAAAGTGCCAAATCAGAACTCCAATAATGCTAGGGCATGCCCTGTGTTTCTGGATTAGCTGTTAAGTATTAACTGTTAATGTAAGGATACATAGGGACTTTTTAT
Organism: Chrysochloris asiatica; assembly: GCF_000296735.1. Taxonomy (NCBI): domain Eukaryota; kingdom Metazoa; phylum Chordata; class Mammalia; order Afrosoricida; family Chrysochloridae; genus Chrysochloris; species Chrysochloris asiatica. The sequence continues at coordinate 1,420,154 of NW_006408542.1, read as the reverse complement.
ATACCTGACGTTTTTCCCAGCCTTTTCATGAAATTTGTATCATTGTTTTCATTTTACAAACAAGGAAACTGAGGCACAGAGAAATTGAGGAATCTGCATGAAGCACTCGAGTACATACCTCTATGTGATGAAGGCAGGATTAAAAGCCAGGTGCTTAGATGTTGCTGGTCACAATCTTAGTAGATGCACTGTCTCCTCCCACAACCTCTTATAATAATCCTCCTCAGAAAAACAGAATTGCTTACACATTTTAGGAAATAGAAATTAGAAAAAATAAAACAACGAAAAAAAACAATGGTCCTACTTATTGGTTTATCATGCGGTTCATTTCACCCAGGAAACAAAGCATGGGTTCAGGTGTCAAGTAGTACAGAAAATAAGCTAATTTTAGAATATATGCACTACAAAGGTAGGGATTTATGCCTTTTTGGTTCCTTCTTTTGTCCCTACCAAAGGCAAGTACCCGACACTCTATATCTCTTAAGTAAGCAAATGCTGGAGATGTCTGTGGAATATTTGTGAGAAACTTAGAATTTTTACACAAAAAATATTCTGACATGAACATGAATGCATAACTACAAATGTCCAGGTATGTTTCATCTGGAGCATACGGCTGAGTAAGCCAAACTACTGTTATACACTAGAGATACAACATGTTTTTAAATCTGATACAATAATTCAATATTTGATCCACACTCATCAGCTTGTGTACTGTGAAGCTAGAGTCTGTCCTCATTTTTTGTAACTTTCCTATCTTTTTCTATTTCTAAGCATTTCATTTCCACCTTGACTTACACTTATATTGCTATTTTCACAGAAGCTTTGGTCACCAGATTTGTATATTAATTTTCCTCTTGGGCTTCTTGGTTTTGATTTGTTTCAATATAATCTAGAGTATGTTTTCACATATTTTATTCTAAGGGTAAATGCCTAATATCTGTTGGGTAATTAGATGTTGAAAACTATCTTTCTAGCACCAGAATGGCATGGCATGCCTAGACACCCAACTTTTCAAAGTCTTTAGACTTTGCTCTGATGCTTTCTCATGATTAATGTCATAGAAAATAAATCCAATAAGTAAGTATTTTTATTTTGTATGGAAACTCTTCTTCTCTGTCTGAATGCTAGAAGGCTTAAAATTATTTTTGGGAGCTTCAAATATACTATAGCATATGTCTATGCATATTTTTCTTTTCAATAATTTTCATCAATCATTCTAGGCTCATTTAATCTCAGAATTTAAGCCTTTGGCTCAGGAAAATGTTCCTTATTATTTACATAACTATGAATTTTCCTTTGCTTTTTCATCTTGGAAAATTTCCTGATCTCTTCTCCACTAAAATTCTCCCAATTTTAGTACATTTTCTAACAAGTTTTAAAAGAGATAAACTGATCTTCAAAATCAGAGTTTGGCAAAGAAGGACCTAAGATCTGTTTCTATCTGGCCATGAAATAAGCATAGATTTTACATTTTTAAATGGTTGAAAACAAAAGGAAAAAGGGGAAAAAAAAATCACCAGAAAGGTATGCAGCAGAGACTGTATGTGTCAGGCACATCCTAAAATATTTATTGTCTTGTCCTTCATAAAGTTTACTGATCCTTGTTCTAAGTGAAAAGATCAGTTTTGCTATAAATTTCACTCTGTTTTACTGCCCCAACTTCAATTTTGAATTTAGTTGTTATGGTTTTCATCTGAATTATTTCCTCCTTTTCAGTCTTTCTATTGGTTGTGTTGTTGTTGTTGTTAAGTGCCATTGAGTTGGTTCCAACCCATAGCAAGCCTGTACAAGGTTTTTGAGGAGCAGCTGTTGAGCTTGAACCACGGACCTTGCAGTTCAAATGGCTTTGTAGTCTGGTGCATTAACCCACAGCACCACACCAGGTCTCCTTTTATTGGATGTAATAATTGCCTTATTTTTCTAGATGAAGCAAGAGAAAATGTGGAAAAGGAACAGATTTCAAGAATTAAAGTATACAAGCTTATTTTAGCACTGATAAGTACTGGGACTCCTGGTGTGTGGCATTGTAGGATCAGCACTGGACTTCTAACCATAAGATCAGCAGTTCAAAGCCACCAGCTGCTCCTCAGAGGTATACAGGATCACTATGAGTTAGAACTGACTCAACAGCACTTAACAACAACAGGAAGTACTGGGAAGTCTGGGATTGGGTGAAAGTAGGATGTTGGTAATAAAGAAGACACTTCTTGGACAGGAATTTTTGTTGTTATTGTTACAAGGGCTGAGTGAATGTGTCAATATTTACATTTGTAGTCCCTAAAATAATTTATAGTTCTTTAAAATTGTGGTATTTAATTTTGCAGATATGAACTTTGGCTCATCTTCATTCACCACATCCAGGGACAGAAGGTTGTGATCTATCAGAAATTGTTTTGTTCCAGAGAGGAATGGAAAGAGCTATAAGGGCTACTGCTATTTTGCTTAACTCACCTGACTTTGTGGGAGGAGTTTGGGGTTGTTTTTTTACCTAGTGCCTTAAAAACTATAAATATAGTTTCTCATGGTTCTGGAGGTTAAACATCCAAATCTGAATCACCTCCATGTAGAGCTCTTCATTGTTGATAGCTCTGAACACTCCTGGTACCTTCTAATTCCTTGACTTGTAGGTAAGGAAAATGTGAGTTTAGGGCATGGCTGGGAGGTGCAGGAGGCCTTCCTTTGCATATTTCAGCTTCATTGTTTTTATTTAAATGCCAATGAGTCAGTTTTGACTCATAGGGACCCAGTAGAGGATTTCCAAGGAGTGACTGGTAGGTTTGAGTTACTAACCTTGTGGTTATCATTCCAGTACTGATCCTACCACACCATATAGCTTCTAGTAACCAACAATTCATATTGTTTATAGGCTTGTAGATTCATCTACCTCCATTGTCAGATATTGTCTGTCTTCTTACTATTTATGTGTGTGTTTGGACAATCTATTCTGGTCTCTTTATACTCAGAAATGAAATAAGTTTCAGATCCACCCTACACTGGCATGGCAACAGAAGGAAAAAAATAAAGTGTTTTCAAGTAGAATCGTATCTGCAGAATAAGTCTGTTGTAATGGCCTCACAGGACTCAGATACCATACTCAGAATTACAGGATTGATTAGGGAAGTTAACGGGTTACAATTTGGGGTCAGAAATGCTCAGGGCACCGTTGTTTCAGTCCTATGTTGATAAATGCCCATAAGCCACACCACTTCACCATAAGCCTCAACCTGCAGATACTCAGCTCTAGCTCCATGGGTCAGCAAACCTAGCTCCGCCCCTTAAGTGCCTGGAGGCACCCCAGTCTACAGGCAGGCTTCCTGACCAAAGTCACTCCGATTTACTTGCTCCATGGACTGAGAAGTTGACTGCTTTGTCTTGTGCTCTGGTTCTTGGTTCTGCTGTTACTACTACTGTGCAACTCCTGTGTTGTCACAGCTATCTGTTCCTGGGTCAAGGAAGTTCAAATGTGTAGGGAGCTCAAGGTCCAAAGGATGTGCTCCACTCCTGGCTCTAGTTCTTTGATGGTAGTGACATGCCCTCTCCTGCTTCTGAGATGGCTCATTTTAAACCCATGCTAGAGTTTCAAGTTTTTACAATAATAATTAACTCAGTTAATGTTCACAGCTGAACCATGTCATCCTATCAGTATCTTCTCCCACCTTCTCTTACCCAGACACAGCAAGGCAGCAATGTTGTGGGACTGGAGTTATAAACTATGACTAGAAGAGATATTAGATGATTCACCACACCATAATATCCATAGGCAAGGAACTCTGATAGTGTAGTGGTTACGAATCGGTCTGAGAACCTTCAGGTCAGCAGTTCGAAACTACCATGTGTTCCGCGGGAGAAAGATGAGGCTTTCTGCTCCCGTAAAGATTTACAGCCTGGAAAACCCTGTATAGTGTAGTTACGAGTTGGAACCGACTCCATGGCACATAACAACAACAACATCCATAGGCACAAGGGTTAGACACTGAACACATATTTTGGGGGAAACACAAGTCTGTCCTTAACAGGGAGTCACACTCACCTTCTCTAGCTAATAGATCTGTGTCTTTATAAGCTCATTGTAGCATATCTCACGTATTCCATTGTGAGCTGGCCATATACGTTGGAAAAGTGGCAATGAGTAGTATGTCTGGATGCTGAGTCAGTTTTTCACATCCTTCAATTTGTTCAATTTGTTCCCTTCTCAAGTGTCCAAGGGTCCTGTTTCTCTGTCACCTAATGCCACTTTGAATTTAGTACTTTCCAGGGCACTGTTGAAAAGTGTTGTTCCCTTATTATCCAAGTAGGCCTCTTTTGCAAATCCCTCGTATCAGTTGATTTGCAAATGTGGTTCTATAACCTGATTCTACATTTCTATATTTAAAAAAAAAAAAAAAAAGAGTGTTTTGTTTTGTCTTAATGGAAAATATCTTCCATGGTCTTCAAGTACTAATAAAACTTTATCATTTTTATTTTGGTCATTTCAAAGAAATTTTGGAAGGAAGGAGACTTTGTTAATTGACCTTAAATAGCCTTCCTTAGACATACTTCAGTGCTTTTCCTAGAATTTGTTTTCACCCCTCACACAATCTTATAAGGTAGATTTTTTTTTTTTTTTCATCTTCACATTCCTATAAAGGAACTGTGTTTCAAAGAGGGTAGGTAAGGGGATACCTGTGGTCCTGTGGCTGATAAATGGGTTGATCTCACTGACTCACTTCTGTCCATCATACAGAGCTTCAGGTGCAAAGGGAACAAGTCCAATTGCTCTGTATGATCTACAATTATGCCAGGAATGTCCCTTACCTGAAACATCAACCACACACTTTTTCTTCCACCATTATTACAAAACTATTGTATAACAGGACCCAGGCCTTAGAATACAGTGAGAACATTAATTTTCTTTGTTGTTACCAATTTGAGAAAATTGATCCAGACCTTATTGGGATGTGCCCCTTCTGATCTGTTGGTATCTGTCATTCTTCTATTTGATCCCCTTACAGCTCAATGCATCCTATTTCTGCAACTTGAAGTTTAAAAGGGGAGCGATTTGTATCCATCAGCTCAGCAATAACAACAGGGCTAAATCCATCATTTGATATTACTTGGTCTTCCTGCACAGACTGCCAAATGCCTTCCAAAGCCACTGAAATTGATGGTGACAATTTTCCACATTCTTCATTTGTGGTTTACCATGTGACTCTCTTCAACTTCAATCTCTCTAGGGACTAAACGAAGTCTGTTTTATGTTAGATTTTCCAGTTATAACCTATTTCATTTTTTGAAGTTGTACCTTAAAAGTGGCTTTTCTTACACTTGCGAATCTGACAAACTAGTTACAGGTAATAAGACTCTTTTTTTTTCCTTCCTTTTTTAGGGTCTGTTGCCTTTCTCTCTCTCTCTGTTTTCTCTTGAAACTGACCAGGAATGGTATATTATAATGTGGTGGTGTCACATACTTAGTAGTATATCTGCTTTGAGTTGATCACCTCTGTTTTGTTGGATTTTATTTTACAGTGACTTATCCACCATCGGAAACCCTGTACAGGGTCGCTATGGGTCGGAACCGACTCGACGGCACTTAACAACAACAACATACTTCCAATAAATTGCTACACAATCTTGGGCCAGCTCTGCACTGTTGGCCTATTTTCAAAGTGTGTCTGACAGTAGGACTGCATGTAATACCTGCTTGGTTAGCAGAAGGAAACTGGCTACAAAGACAAGAAGTAGCAATGCTCGAATAAACAGGCTCTATGGAGGTTTGGTGTGGCACTGTAAGATAAAGAGAACTGGATCCTAAGGTCTATTTGAAATGCAAGGTCAGTGGTTCATGTTCACTGGTTGTTCCTTGGAAACTCTATACAGGGTTGCAATGAGTCAGAACAGGCTTGATGGCACATAACGACAAAGCTCTGGTAGCGTAATGGTTACGAATCGGACTGCGAACCTCAGGGTCAGCAGTTCGAAACTATCAGCGGTTCCGCGGGAGAAAGATGAGGCTTTCTCCTCCCGTAAAGATTTACAGCCTCAGAAACCCTGTACGGGGTCTCTGAGTCGGAACCGACTCGACGGCACATAACAACAACAACATGGTGATGCTAACCACTATCATGGTACCTACTAGAGATGGGCTGCTCATGGTCAGCTAAAATTTCATATATTCAGGAAGCGATGAGAAAGTACTCTGGAAAAGACAGAACTGCTAAGACGATCAAAAGCATGTCCTTAGTGTGAAATGTCCTCAGTTTACTTGTCCAGTACAATTATGAAATGGTACTTTGTTTACATGTACACATTAAGTTGGCCTTGAAGTTGCATGGTTGCATATGGAAACTGTTTTTAAACTTACCATTGTTTTTACATAGATTTTGGTTGATTTTATATTTCATCAATGATGTATATTAATGACTGAGATTTATGAACTTTAAAATCTATGAGACTTTCCTGATGCTATTTCTTCTACTGAGACCCTATTACCCTGATAAAGTACAGAACTGATGTAAAGTCAAATTGTTCCTGTCAAATTCAAGCATCAACTAGATTATTTTAGTAAGGAGCTCTGGTAGCGTAGAGGTTACAATCAGACTGCTAACCTCAAGGTCAGCAATTCAAAAAAAAAAAGCAACTGTTCCATGGAATAAAGATAAGGCTTTCTGCCCCCATAAAGATTTCCAGGCTCGGAAACCCTATGCATAGTCGCTATGAATCAGAACCGACTCCACAGCACACCACCATCATCAAGATCACCACTGTAAGCAAACCTTTTTAATTTGAAAACTTTCTTTACCCTTTGACATCTACTTCTTAGTCAAGGTGTTGCCAAGGTGAATAAAATCTGTGTCCTATTTTCTTGAGATAATTCTTTCCTAAAGGGGTAACCTAACACATATGTACAAACACCACCCCCAAAACTGCTTCAAAATAAACTTTTTTAGTGTTAATTCATTTGTTGGTAATGTTTTATATAAATGGATTAAGAGGAAAAACAGGCTGTAACAGAACTGCTACGTAGGGTGTGGACTTCACTTAATTAAACAAGTATGTTAAGGATGTTCCATGTTTTTAAAGTAGAAATCATATTTAAGCAAAATTATTCTCATATACAAATCATATAGAAACTTATGAGTCGACACTTACAAGAAATCTGTTCTTCTACCTGTATTCAGTTTTAGCTCAGGAGCTCAAGGGTGTGTACAAACCATTCAACAGGGAAGGGTCACAGAGAGAATTTTAGTTTACAGAGGCCATTATATCTATAGCTGATTCTGCTTCACCCTAACTCTGGTGGTAATTCCTTATGACTTTCAGCAGTGCTTCCTAGGAAACTTTATTAGAAGGTAGATTTTGAAGCCATGGGCTATATTTTTGTTACTTGCCACTTGAAAATATAGTGGTAGGGGTAGAATTTTCTTCACCTTCATAATGTTAACACTAAATTTTACCTTGTAGCTTTTCCTACAGTTGTTTTCTTAATATCTTATTTGTGATGTTAAGAACTTTTTCTTCAATATTTTTGTTCCTCAATGATGTGTCATAATTGAGGTGGTTTACCTCATTCAGACTTCTGTAGTCACATGCACTTTGGATTACTGTGAATTAAATCATCTCTGAACAGCTTCTCTGGAAGAAGAAGCAATTCTGAATTTAAAAACATCTAGACTCTAAAATTGAAACCCTGTCTAGTTAATAGAAATGGGGTGGCCACACACAGAGAAGTAAGAAAATACTTAATGAGAACTCAGTGAGTATAAATTTCAATTCGTATATCAAAGACATTGACAATTATTCATGCCAGGGCTGAGTACTGTATTTCAGTGACTCCAAACCCCATCAGGAGTAAGGTCAAACTTCCTGTCATGGAGTGCAAGGCTCTCAACGGCCCAGCTTTGGCCCATGTGTCCTGTCACTGCTTTAGAGACTAGTCTCCTCCATACCAGGCTATTTCATCTTTCCATGCCTTTACCTATGCTATGTTGAGTCCTGGTGTAGCGCTGCAGGTTAATGCACTGGACTATAAGGTGGATTTGAACCACAAGGTCCATGGTTTCAGCTCACCAGCTGTTCCTTGGAAACCCTACACAGGGTTGCTATGAGTCTCAATTGACTCGACAGCACTAACCAACATCAGTAACACCTATACTATGACGTCCTGGTGTGGCACTGTAGGATAAGCACTAGACTACAAGTTCAGTTTGCAACTCAAGGTCAGAAATTCAGACTCACCAGGAGCTCCTTAGAAACCCTATACAGAAAGTCATTATGAGTCAGAACCAACCAGACAGCACTTAACAACAACAACCTATACTATACTGTCACCTGGGAATGGGCCTTTATTTCTATCTTTTTTCATGCTAAATTCTTTGAAACCATCAAATAAGATTAGGTATTACCATCTTAGAAAGGTTTTCAGTCCAAAATGGCCTAAGTAATCCTTCTTTGTACTCCCCTAGCATCCTGTGCCTCTTTCCTACAGGGTAACACTCACTACATTATATGCAAACTGTCTGTTTCCACATTCTATTTCCCTTCCTTCTTTGTGTTCCTGGGAACCAACCCAAACCCTGCACAGAGTATTATTTGGATATGTATTTTGTTGTAACATTCACAAACAGAAGAGCAAACGGAATGAACAACAGCCACAAGTAAACCAATATCAGTCTAGTCATGAAGAGTACAAGAACTGAAAACTGCTTTCAAGTTTGGCGCAGATGAAACTTCCTATTGCTGAGAGATTTCTCTTTCACACAAGGACTTTGGTCACTTCTGTTCTCAAAAATGGACTTTCCATGGTCTTCTTTGTCAACTGGAGGAAACCCTAATGCCTTAGGTCAACATAGAAAATCTTCCACATTCTAGTTTCTCGTTTTCCTGTCTTTTTGTCTTCTACTTCTAAGCTTTGCCATTTACCAGCAATGCAACTTTGAACTATATTTATCTCTGAGCCATAGATTGTTCATTTATAATGTGGGAATACATAGCATCTACTTTATAGTATTAATAATAAATGAAATAATTATATAAACTTCTTAGTATAGTACCCTGTTCAAGATGTCAATTACTATTGATATTGAGATATACTAATCTTATGATTCCTAAACTCTTCTCCTAACCAAGCATATTAATAAGCAGAATACATTTCTACTTTCTTACCTCTTAACTTTGGCTTCCATTATAACAACTATTAGAAAAATATCCTGCCATTTCTATTTGCTGAGGAACCCTAGTGGTACAGTGCTTAAACTGCTTCACTGCTACCCAAAGTGTTGGCAGCTGGAACCCATTAGTCATTCCATGGAAGAAAGATGTGGCAGTCTGCTTCCATAAAGATGGCAGTCTTGGAAACCATATGAGGCAGTTCTCTGTTCTGTAGGATCACCAGGACTTGGAATGGAATCAGTAGCAGTGGGTTTTGTTTTGGCTTGGGTCCATTTTCACATTCAAATCATACTTAGCATTTAAGTAGTTTTCTAATTTCTTTATAAAGCATTCCCTGATAATCTAACATGATATACTCTTTTTCCCTTTTGTTTTTATATAAACTATCATCTTTTTGGAGTCTTGGTGTGGCACTGTAGGATAAGCAGTCAGTCATAAAGGTGGTTTGAACCAGAGTTTTAGCAGTTCAAACTCACCAGGTGCTCCCAGAAAGTCTATACATGGTCGCTCTAAGCCAGAGCTAACTTGGCGGTACTTAACAACAATAAATCATCTCTATGATATATATGAAACCATTGAACTAATTCATGTAGTCAGCCAGGAAATACTTATTAAACACATACTGTGTAAATGGCATTGGGATAGGAGGTAAACATAGGTAGTAAGTGAAATACCACTGCTTCCACTTCCAACCAACTATGGTGTAATAGTTTATAGATTGGAACCTGGACTGTCCAAATTATATAACTTGGGATAAGTTACTTAAACTCTGTGAACTTTATAAATGGAGATTTTTTGGGGAAAAAAATCTGGCACAAAGTGATAACTAAATGGATGTTAATTCTTTTCAGTACATTATGATTATGGTTTTTGATATTAGGTTCTAACAAGGGGGAATACCCTTCAAGAATCACATAATTAATTTTACTTACAATTGTGAGTATAAACAATCCATAAGTATTCAAGAGATAATTCAATGAGTCTGAGCTTTTCTAGTTGGAGATTCAAAAACACTCAAAGATAGGTGGAAAATGTACATTCTATTGAAATATTTTCAAAGACCCTGTGAGTTGAAAAAATAGAAACTTACTGAATAAAATCTAAGAGACTTCTACTTCCAGTAAGAGATAACTAGATGATTTGGACCAATCCTCCTATTAGTTACAACATTAACACTTGTTTTAAAATGAAAAAAAGGTTTCTCTACTGTTTCAAAAATTTGTAAGATAGTGAAAACTTATCAGGATAAAGAAATGGAGAAGATGATGTTTTAAGAATTCAACCAGAACTATTTAAGAATTCTACCAAGGGGGCATTTGCCAAAAGTAAGTTAGAGATCAACAATAACCAATGCCATTGAAAGGTGAATCCAACTCATAATAACCCTATAGGACAGTGAAGAACTACTGCTTATAGTTCCCAGAGAAACCCTGGTAGCACTGTGGGTTAGGCATTAGGGTTTGTGGTTCAAACTCAGCAGCTGCTCTGTGGGAGAATAAGATGGGGCTCGAAATCCCTAAGAAACAGTTCTTCTCTGTCCCATAGGATCACTATAAGTCGGAATCAACTCAATGGCAATGAGTTTGGCTTAGCATTTCCAAGAAGGCAATCATTGACAGAAACAAACCCACAAGTGCAAAAATACTGGGCAAAGGTGTGAAGCAATCAGACAAAAATGTCATACCACTAACTTGCTGGTCAGAGATTCTAGTTGGGGATTTGGAAAGCAAAACGGAGAAGCAGCCTTTCAGTAATTCACACATACCCTTGTCTGATGGCCTCTAGGCTGAGGCAGTAATCAAACCTCAAACAGCTCCACATTTCCTGGGACCCTTTACAGTTCTTCTGACTCCTGAGCCAGAGGAGTATGTGTTAAGCTCCAAGATGAAAAGCCCAGCTTTCGTAGGACATTCATACTATCATATTTAGAGAAAACAAGAACTGATACAGGATTCAGTATTTCCTGTGGATTCCAGAGCATGCTTCTGGGTTCCAGCTTGTTCTTGCTCACCTCCATTTTTACTTCTATTTTTCTTCCCTTCTAACTAACCTATGGATTTCAAACTCTAGCATCAGATATGAGGATGACAGGCTTACAAAAATTGCTGAACCTGCCCTTATAATTGTATAAGAACAAATATACATAATAAATAGATATACATATTTATATCTCTACTTCTGTATTTTAATACAATAACAGCTGCAATCATACATTGACAGAAAACTTTCAGAGATTCAAGCTCGATTCATAAGAGGATGTGGAACAAAGGACATCATTGCTGATGTCAGATGGATATTAGCTAAAAGAAGCGAATACCAGGAAGATGTTTACCTGTGCTTTATTTACTACACAAAGGCTTCCGATTGTGTGGATCATGACAAGCTTTGGACACATTGCGAAGTATGAATATTCCAGAACACTTAATGGTGCTCATGAGGAACCTGTACATAGACCAAGAGGCAGTTATTGGAACAAATAAAGGGAATTGGTGGGCGACAGGATGATATTCTTTCACCATACTTATTCAAACTGTGTGCTGAGCAAATAATCCAAGAAACTGGGTTATATGAAGAAAAACATGGCATCAGGACTGGAGGAAGATTTATTAATAACCTGCAATATGCAGATGATACAACCTTACTTGCTGAAAGTGAAGAGGACTTAAAATATTTCCGGATGAAGATCAAAGACCACAGCCTTCGGTATGGATTACATCTCAGTGTAAAGAAAACAAAAATCCTCACTGCTGGGCCAATACCTAACATCATGAGAAATGGAGAAAAGACTGAAGTTGTCCCTCCTGATAATATGTGTGTTATTTAAAAAACTGATGATATTTGCCTGTAAACCTTCACTCAATTCACAATAAAAAGTTGTGCTTTTATGGAATAGTTTGGCATGAGTGGGAATGCACTTGATGGCAACAAACAACAATGTATGCTATCTACTCTTTTCTGTTGTAAATATACTGTATCATGTTGACTGATGTTCCTGAGATACATATGTCCACTTACACAGTTTTTAGTTATGCATTTGTGGTTTTTCACAAATGCATAATTAAAAAATGTTATGCATGTCAATTTTTTTGCATATTATATATATATTTAAAATAAAGAGCATAAAGACAAAATAAAATATATAACAATTGTTAAGAAGAAACCAAAATCTCAATATTAGGGGATTATATATGATTGTATGGAGTCCTGTTGTGGCATTGTGGGGTCATGTGCTGGACTGCAAAATCGGTTTGAACTGCAGGGTCAGCTGTTCAGGGGCCTATACAGGGTCACTATGGATCAGAACCTACTCGACGACACTTAGCAACAACAACAACACATGATTGTATGTATATATAGAAATTTAAAAAAATCTACAGATTCTCCAGCCCCAGTAATATCTGTGAAATCAAAAAGGTAAGCAGAGTCCAAGAATAATGGAATTTCATTTAGTGACTTTAAATAGGAGAGTGGCTTAATCAGACTTGGATGTAACTTGGAAAACCTATTTTTAACTTGACTTGAACTACTAAGAATTTGCCCTTTAACTAGATATCAGTTGGCTCTTGTTTTAATCTGATTATAGCCACTACAATAACATTTTTATTGTAAGCCTTAATGACTATTTGTAAATTGAGTTACTGAGACACAGGTTCTCTGTAAATAATGTATTAATTTGAAGAATATTTTTTCTTTGATGTTGTACTGTAGACCTAACAACAAGAGGATTCTAAAAATTACTAGGGTTATAGTTGTAAAACTTCCTTTTCTCCATAGAAGTATAATTAGCCTAGATACTATGTCTACATTTGTTGTTGTTAAGTACCGTGGAGTCGGTTCTGACTCATGGTGAACCGGCACAGGGTTTCCGAGGCTGCAAATCTTTACGGGAGCAGAAAGCCTCATTTTTCTCCCGCGGAACAGCTATAGTTTCGAACTGCCGGCCTTGAGGTTAGCAGCCCGATTTGTAACCACTACGCTCACTACCAGAGCGCCTTTATGTAATGCAAAATGATGACTATAGATTAATACCTTTGGCAGAATTTAGCCTAAATGTTATTTAAGCGCAAAAATTAACCAGTGAACCCAATAAACAATCGAACAAAACATTTTAAGGATAAGAGGCAAAACTATTTTACTTGAATTATTTAGAAAATTGCTTTTATTCTTCGTTTGATTCTGTATGTATATACACAGATTTGAATTATGATAAAATTGTTTTGATAAAACCTTCAAGTATTTCCATTTAGAAATTAACTTCCTATCAGTTATTTCTGAGTTAACATTTTAACATTGGCCTCATGATTTTCTAAATAAGAGATGTATGAAAATGCATAGTAATTTGATTTCATATTAATGTTCATTATGTAAAAATATATTAAGTATTACTAGAATGTTAATGAGATACTAGGAATGTGACTTGAAATAAAAATAACCCAAGAAGCACTAAACTTTAGCATTGTAGTATTGCTTTATCATTCACTGAATAGTTGATGTATAAAAATACATTTAGTATTAGAAACCGTGGGTATAATATTTAATAAGATTACTTCTTGTGTTTGAAACATCATCTGTAAAATTTCAGGGTTACAATCTGTATTTTTCATCTCATTTAATTTCCAGAGGGAAGTTAAGATAATTGCAGCAATGGAAAACAAAAGATAATTTGCTGACCAAATTGTTTTATAGAATTATGAGTATTTAAAAGTAAACCATAAAAGCATACATTTTTTGCCTAGTGTTAGATTTCATTATGTCCCACCAAAATATGTGTCAAGTTGACTTTCGGCCTCCTAAACTGTGAGAGAATAAATTTGTTCATTGAATCCATCTATTTATGATATTCTATTATGGCAGCACTAGATAACTAAGACACCTAGCATTTCTTAAAATTGTTCATCAAAATAATGCATATATATTTGCCAGGTCTAGTCAATGGCTCGCGGGAGAAAGATGAGGCTTTCTACTCCCGTAAAGATTTACACCCTCGGAAACGCTGTACAGGGTTGCTATGGGTCGGAACCGACTCGACGGCACTTAACAACAACAAGTCAATGGCTACATATTGCAACATTTCATATCCAGGCATTTAAAAGAGCATTTTTTGTGACTTTGAAGGGAAAATAACTGATTGCTTAAAGAAACAGACAACAGATGGTACGTAACATATGAAATCCCTGAGCCAAATTATTCCATTATGTATCATGGCACAAGAGAGAGAACACGAACTAATGAGCATTGGTGATATTGTGGGTTACATGTTGGATTACTAACTAAAAGGTCAATAGTTCAAATCCACCAGCTGGTCCACTGGAGAAAGACAAGTCTTTCTGTTCCTGAAAAATCTGCAGCCTCAGAAACCCTATACTGGATTTCTATTGGCTATAACCAATTTAATAGCACACAACAGTAACAACATCTAGACTTTGGGATCCTACTGTGATGCTGTAAAATAAGCATAGAACTGCTAGCCGCATGATAGACAGTTAAAGCCCAACAGTCACGTGTACAGGGTTGCTATGAGTTAGAACTGACTCTACAGTTCTTAACATCTAGAGTTTTGTCCAAAAGTATTTTTGGGGCTCCACATAATCATGTTTCTATGCCATTTCCAGGTGTCTGTGAGAATTTATTGGTAAAACTCAATGTTGTTTGCTTTTCAGCAGGCATTCAAGGTTCCTCACAACCTTGTTTGGTCTTCATTTCCAGTTTCAATGACCATTTTTGAATCTTCCACTCTTACAATGTTGACCTATGGCTCTCTTTACTGGGTTCATTTTTAATGTGTTTACACTTAAAGGAGTGTGAATCTCTCTTCTCATCTGATAGGAGATGCTCCTGCTCTCCCTCAGTGTTCATATCAAATTCTAATTGTCTAATTAAATAGCTTCTCTTCTATTTCTTTCCAGAAATAGAGAGCTCTAGAGTCCTGGCGTGGCATTCTAAGATAAGCACTAGACCCCAAGGTTGGTTAGCACCACAAGGATGGTGGTTCAAACTCACCAACTGTTCCTTGGGAACTATATATAGGGTTGCTATGAGTTGGAAATGACTCAACAGCACTTAACAAAACAGTTCTCTGGCATTTTTTCCCCCTTTACTTTGATTAATTTTCATTTATAACACTGTTGTAATTAGTGCCGTGGACTTGTTTCCAATTCATAGTGATTCTGAATAGACTTTCCAAGGAGTCGCTGGTGGGTTTGAACCATTAACCTGTGGTTAGCAGTCCAGTGCTTATTCTACAGTGCCACACAAGGACTCCAAAATTAGTCAAATCATAAAAGTTCTCCCAAAAGGAGCCTAAACTTCTTAAATACAAAATGGCCGGATTTTGTATGCCCCATACCCCAAAGTTTTGCTCATAGCAAATGCGCATATTTCCTGACCTGACTCCTTTAAGATTCCAACATGGATTTTGTGACATCTTCCAGATCACACAAAAAAGACTATCTTATATAAAGGTTTGTGAGTTTTGTTGATTTTTCCAGTAGGATGGCTCTGGAATGATTTTAACAATTGAAGTTTGCAAAAGAATTGTCATCAGATTATCTAATTTTTGTGATGTTTTGAAAAATTGTCTTAAAAATTGCTGAAAACCAACCACATGTGGTATTACTGTTACAGCAGCATTAGATATTTAAGACATTATGCTTATTGATTACAAGATCTTGGGTGGTCGCAAGTCAGTTGACCACTTGTGTAATCATCATTCTGAAACCCAAGCTGAAATAGAAGTTGCTGTTTTTGAGTTATCTTGCAGGAGAGAGAAAAAAGCAAAGATCTAGCAGAAAATGCAATGGTTTCTAAGCCCATCCTTAGAATGAGCAAATGTCTCTTCTCCCATTTACGTGTCAAGGAGGTAAATGCTGCCTACACAGAGAGATAAATACTGAAAATACACAGTGACCTGGGAGGATGTATAGTTGTTTTATAGGAAAGGGGGTTAGTTTTACAGTTTATCTCCCTTTGCATTCATGATGTTATGCTTCTTATTCTTTGGTTGTTTCTCTGGGATTTCCTAATGCTCACCCACAGTTCTCCAGTCTTATGTGCTCAGCCTGTCCAAGTCAATATATATATATATATATATATATATATATATATATATATGTTGTTGTTAGTGCCATTGAGTCAGTTCTGACCCACAGTGTATAGGGTTTCCGGTATAGGAGCACCTGTGTATAGAAGCACCTGCTAAGTTTGAACCACTAACCTTGTGGTTCAAACTGACTTTGCAATCCAGCACACAATCAATAAAGCACAAGTAAACATCTTTCTGGTATTTTCTGCTTTCATCCAAGATCCATCTGATATCACTAAAGCTATCCCTAGTTCCACTTCTGAATATGGCATGAATTTCTGGTAATTTCCTGTCAATGTACTTTTACAACCATTTTTGAATGCTCTTCAGCAAAATCTTACTTGTATGTGATATTAATTTTTGATGAGTCACTTCTCTTTGGAATGGGCATTTCATTGGCTCACCTCCCTTTGGAATTGGCAGAAATAGGACATCTTTAAATCAGTTGGCCAGGTAGTTGTCATCTAAATTTTTGGCATTGATGAATGAGGCCTTGAGGGCTGCATCAGTTTATGAAAGATTGCAATTTGTATTCCATCATTTCCTGGAGCCTTGATTTTCACCAGTGCCTGTAGTGCTGCTTGGACTTCGTCCTACAGTATCTTTGGTTCTTGATCATATGCTACACCTTGAAATGGTTCAACGCTGACCCTTTCTTTTTGGTACAGTGACTCTGTATACCTTCAATCTTCTTTTGATGTTTTCTGCATCATTCAGTATTTTGCCTATGGTGGTGATGTGCCATTGAGTCAGTCTAACTCATAGCCACACTGCATAGGGTTTAACAGGCAGTAAATCTTTACAAGAACAGAAAGCTTTATCTACTTCCCTCAGAGCAGTGATAGATTTGAACTGCTAATATTACTGTTAGTAGCCCAATGAGTAACCACTATGTTACCGGGCTCTTTAAATCAAAGAATGTTCTGAAAGAACTTTTATGAGTAGAGGGTACTTGCACTCAACAAAAACTGTGAGCAGGCAGTGGCGGAATTCGAAGATACACCTATGAAGAGACTAACCTAAATCCAGTGCCCTAGACTGCCACACTACCTGCATATTTTGACTATATTTGTTGTTGCTAGGTACCATCCAGCTAGGTGCCATCTAATTGGTCATGACTCATAGAGACTTTATGAACATTAGAGCCAACTACTGTCCAGTCCTGCACTATCTTCATAATCGTTGTTAAGCTTGAGCCCATTGTTCAGCTAATCAGTCTCTTTGGATGTGCCTCTCTTTCACTGACCTTCCATTTTATCAAGCTGAATATCTTTCTTCAGGGTCTGGTTTTTCCTGATAACATGCCCAAAGTATGAGAGATGAAGTCTCACCATCCTGGCTACTAAGTAGCTTTCTGGCTGCACTTCTTCCAACACAGATGTGTTTGTTCTTCTAGCAGTCCAAAGCAGATTTAATATTCTTCTTTACAACTATAGCTCCAATGCATCTATTCTTCTACAGTCTTCCTTATACACTAACTTTCAGATGCATATGAGGATGTTGAAAACACCATAGCTTGGGTGTGATCTACATTAGTCCCCAAACTGACATCTTTGCTCTTAAACACTTTAAAGAGATCTTTGCAGCATATTTGACTTTCTGGTATTATTGTTTTCAGCCTACATCCATCTAATGTCAGCAATGATGTCCCTCCTGACTTGCCATTGTCTGAATATGACTTGAACTTCTGTAAGGCTCTGTCCAATGGACAATTGCAGCCATTTTTAATTATCTTGAGCAAAATTTTGCTTGCATGTGATATTAATGATACTGTCTGAGGATTTCTGCATTCTGTTGGGTCACCTTTCTTTTAATGGGCACAAATATGGTTCTCTTACAATCAGTTTACCAGGTAGCTATTTTCCAAATTTCTTGGAATGTGTGAGTGCTCCTAGTGTTTCATCAATTTATTACAATATTTCATTTTGTATTCCATCAATTCCCAGAGCATTGTT
>NW_006408542.1:1399737-1401216 GCF_000296735.1 Chrysochloris asiatica | reverse complement strand
TTTGGCTCTCATGAACTTGTTTGAATTTTCTTCTGCTTTAGTCTGAAGAAATCAATGATCTGTTCCATAGTCTGCCCCTGTTCTTGTTTAGGCTGACCACACAAAACTTTTCCATTGCCCCTTCCCACATATGTAATCAATTTGATTTCTGTGTATTCCATCTGGTGAAGTCATTTGTATAGCCATCTTTTATGTTTAAAAACTATGTTTGCAACAAATAAGTCATTGGTCTTGCAAAATTCTATCATGCAATCTACAGCATTGTTTCTATCACCAAGGTCATATTTTTCCAGTACTGATCCTATCTCTTTGTTTCCAGCCTTTGCATTCCAATCATCAGTAAGTATCAAACATCTTGATTGCATGTTTGATTAATTTCAGACTCAAATAGTTGGTAGAATTTTTCAGTTTCATTATAACTGACTTTAGTGGTTGGTGCATAAATTTGAATAATAGTGGCATTAACTAGTGTTTTCTGTAGGGACATCACAGACAGCATTATACTTCTAGACAGAAATTCAAAGGTTCTTTCTGTTGAATTTGATCTGTTGATGTTGAATGCAATGCCATTCCTTTTTAATTTGTCATTTCCAGCATAGTAAAATATGATTGTCAGATTCAAAATGTCTAATATTAGTCCATTTCAGCCCACTAATGCCTATAATATTTTTCTTTATGCTTTCCATTTAATTTTGACAACTTCCAATTTTTCTAGACTCATACATTATATGTTCCATGTTCCAATTATTAATGAATGCTTGTAGCTGTATCTTCTCATTTTGAGTTTTGCCCCATCAGCAAATGAATGTCCTTAAAGCTTTAGTGCATTCATTTGTGTCATCATGGTATGCTCTTTTTTGAGGAGGCTGCTCTTCCCAGGTCGTATTTTGAGTGCCTTCCAACCTGAGGGGCTCATCTTCTGGCACTGTGTCTTCAATATTCTGGCATGATTCACCATGATTCAATATATGGTGCTATCCATCAGTATTCTACTGTTCTTCAAAAGGTTTTCAGTGGCTAAACATTCAGATGTAGTCTTCTTTTCCTTCTTCTTAGTGGGTCTTAGTCTGAAAGCTCATATGAAATGTGTCTAACATGGTGTATATAAAACACCAGTGGCATAGCTCCCATCATAATAATAACACACAAGCTACAAAAATACAACAAACTGATAGACAAATGGTGAATTTTACTTATGGAATCTTCCAATATTGTAAGTCCAGGCTTGAATTTTTTTTTCAGTTCATACCTTGAGAATTGCTGAGTATGTTTGTTCCTTTTGGTTTTCTAACTCCAAGTCTTTGCACATTTCATTATAATATTTGGCTTTGTCTTCTTAAACTGCCCTTTGAAATTCTCTGTTTAACTCTTTTTCTTTCTTTCTTTCTTTTGTTCACTTTATCTTCTTTATACTCAAGAGCAAGTATCACAGTCTATTCCAACTTCATTTTTGTCATTTGTTTCCTGTCTTATGTTTTT
>NW_006408542.1:1396038-1398291 GCF_000296735.1 Chrysochloris asiatica | reverse complement strand
TTCTGTTTGAACAACCACTTCTTCATCTATGTGCAGGTTTTTCATAAGCAGAACTAAGTGTACCAGAATACTCATTCTCCAGAATGTTGTACATAGCTTTTTATTATCAACACAATCTTAAGCCTTTGCATTGCCAATAAAGCCCATCTTTCTGGTATTCTCTGTATTCAGTGAAGATACATCTGATGTCAGCAATGATATACTTCATTCTACATCCTTGTCTGAATCCAGATTGAACTTCTGGCAGTGCCCTGTCAATTTAGTGTGGCTACCATTTTTTAATTATGTTTAGCAAAATTTTACTTTCATGAGGTATTAATGATATTGTCCAAAGATTACTGCATTCTGTTAAGTCACCTCTCTTTGGAAGGGACACAAATGTGGATTTTTTCATATCAGTTGGCCAGATAGTGTCTTCCAAATTCCTTGGCGTAGATGGTTATGTGCCTCCAGTGCAGCATCATTTTTTTGAAAGACTTCAACTTGTATTCCATCAATTTACAGAACCTTGTTCTTTGCCAATGCCTTCAATGCACCTTGGACTTCTTTCACTATCATTGACTTTTGATCATATGCTATCTCTTGAAATGGTTGAGTGCCCATAGATAGGCACCATCTATTTCTTTTGGTATCAGAGTCGTGGTGACAGATGTTCACTTTTGCTCCCTTGGTCCATTTGACTAGTTGATTTAAAACATCTTTTTAACTTTCATCATCCTTTTTTATTCCACACATGAAGAGATCAATAGTTGCAACTTAGATGGCTGTTCATGAGCTTTAAGATCTTGTATGCTAATCAACAGAGTACAATGTAGAACAATGTCTTCGTGAACTATATTGTGACAATCAGCCATGATGTCACCTAAGACCATGGGCATGATCCCCCAGGCCCAACAACACATTGCCTTAAAATGTCTGATAATATCTTAAGAAGTTTTCCTTATTTTGATCCTTGTATGTGCCATCATGGACTCCTGGTGTGGCACTGGGGAATCAGCACTGGACTGCTAATTACAAGGTTGGTGGTTCAAACCCACTAGCCACTGCTTGGAAACCCTATACAGGATCACTATGAAGCAGAATTGAATCAACAGCACATAATAAGAACAACAACAAATGATCCATCATATCATACATGAGTTTGTAGCAAAAATAAATATGTATATATAAATGTCCTCTTTCAAACTCATATATTTGTGGTTATATATGAGTTTGAAAGAGGTTATTTGTATATGCATATTTACTCTTCCTCTGCTATCTGACCATCCTGTATATCTGTCCATGTATCTACCTGCAGAAAACTGATGTTCAAGGGTTGAGAATATAACACTATTTACCTCTATTCCATTTAACCTTTGCATACCTCCCAGTGTCTTTGTCTATATTCATTATTCTTCTACCAACCTCTTTCTTCTTGTGTATTTCCCTTCCTATCATCTGAGTTAGCATTATGTCAGTGCTCTAGCCAGTGACTTACTCTCCTTTCACTACCACCCATGGTAACCATCAAAGAATGTTTCTTTTTTCATGAAATACTTTTCTTGTGGGTTTTTTTTTTTTGTGTGTGTGTGTGGCTAGTTTCACTTAGCATCATAGCCTCCAGTTTCATCTGTGTAATCAAACAGTTCACAAATTTATCACTATTCTTCAACATTGCATAGTATTCCATTATGTGTGGCTACCAAATTTATTTATTCGTTCTTCCATTGATGAATATTTAGGCTGTCTCCATCTTTTTGCTATTGTGAATAGTGCTGTGATGCACATCGATGTCTTGTCATGACTCTTATTTCTTGTGGATATGTACCAAGTATAGGGGTTTCTGGGTCATATAGCATTTCTATTTCCAACTTTTTGAGGATGCATGATATTTTTTTTCCCAGTGATTGCACTGGTTTACCATACTACTGGTAATGTAGGAGGGTCCTAGTGTCTCTATTCCCTCACCAACATTTGTTGTTTTTTGTTTTATTTTGTTTTTCATTTTTTCTATTAATTATGAGGTAAGATGCCATTTTATTGTTGTTTTGATTTACATCTCTTCAGTGTCTAATGATGGCAAACATTTCTTCATATGTTTGTTGGCTGCCTGAATGTCTTCTTTATAGAAGCATTTGTTTATGTCCTCTCCATTTTGTAATTCAGTTGTTTGTCATATTTTTTTTTTAGTGATATCATAGTTTTCTAAAAATTTTAGAGATTAGTTCCTTATCTGATAGATCACTGAAAAAATTTTTTCTCAGTCTGTGTGCT
>NW_006408542.1:1392520-1394329 GCF_000296735.1 Chrysochloris asiatica | reverse complement strand
GATTTCTTGACTGCAGCTTCCATGAGAGTTGATGGTTGATCCAAGCAAAATGAAATCTTTGACAACTTCATCCTTTTCTCAATTTATCTTGATGTTATTCATTGATCCAGTGTTGAGGACTGCTGTTTTCTTTATATTGAGGTGCAACCCATACTGACAGTCATGGTCTTTGATCTTCATCCATAAGTATTTTAAATACTCTTTGCTTTCAGCAAGCAAGCTTGTATCATCTGCATATCACAGGTTGTTAATGAGTTTTCCTCCAATATTGATGTAATGTTCTTTCTCATATGACCAGCTTCATAGATTATTTATTCATCATACAGATTATGCTATGTAACAATAAAACTATTATGAAAGAAAAAAAAAAATGCTTGCACTTATCTTTCCTGATTTTTAAACCACTCAGTGCTCCTGGGTTCCATTTGAACAGTAGCCTTTTGGTCTAAGCATAGGTTCTTCATGAGTACAATAAAGTGTTCCAGAGTTCCAACATTCTCTGCAATGTTGTCTAGTATTTGACATGATCCACACAATCAAAAGCCTTTGAGTATTCAGTAAAGCACTGGTAAACATCTTTCTGGTGTCCTTCAGCCAAGATCCTTCTGAATTGAACAATGCTATCCCTCATTACGTGTTATCATTTGAATCTGGTCTATACCTCTGGCAGTTTCCTGTTCATGCAATGCTGCAGCTGTTTTTGAATTATTGTTCTCCCATGTAAACTATCATATAATTCACAATAAAACATTAAAACAAAACAAAACAAAAAAACCTCTATACAGGGTAACTATGAGTCAGCATTGACTCCATGACACACAACTACTACATATATTTAACCTTCAGGAGTTTATAGACTACCAATTGAAATGTATCAACAACCTAATACAGTACTAGAAGCATTCACCCATAAGAATTTTCATAGACAGTAACCTGGTCAACTGACTGGAAGAGATCCATACGTGTGTCCATTCCAAAGAAAGGTGACACAGAAGATTACAGAATTATCCAACAACAACATTAATAACACATACAATTAGTGTTGCTGTAGATTATGTAAAATGGCTTCAGAAGTACATTGATAGGGTGTTGCCAAATATTCATAGATGAATACATAAACCAAGAGGCAGTCTTTAAAAGAGAACAAGGGAGTACTGCATCGTTGCATATCAGAAAAGGTGTGTGTACGAGTTGCATCCGTTCAGCATACTTATGCAATCTATACACTGAGAAAATATCCAGGTTGGACTATATGAAGAAGGAAACAGCATCAAGATTGAAGCAAGGGTCATTAACAGCTTGTGATATGCAGACAACACAGTCAAGCTTCCTAAAAGCACTTGATGAATATCAAAGCCTCAAATGTAGAGAAAATGAAAATCCTTACAACTGGACCAATAGCATCATAATAAATGGAGAAAAAAATTAAAGTCAAAGATTTCATTTTACTTGGATCCACATTCAACACTTATGGAAGCAGCAGTCAAGATATCAAACAAGATAGTTCATTGGGAAAATCAACCACAAAAGATTTCTTTAAAGTGTTAATGAGCTAAGATGTCACTTTGAAGACAAAATTGCACCTGACCCAATCCATACTATTTCACTTGCTGCATGTAATAGTTAGGGTTTTTTGTCAATTTGACTAGGCCAGAATTTCCAGAAGTTTACCAATTGAAGCATGTTTTTTCCCCTGGTGATGAAACCTTATTAGAGGTATAGTTAAATCAGTCATGATTGGTTATGAGTAACCAATCGATTGAAAGGATGATTCCTTGGGGGTGTGGCCTGCTCTCATATAATGGACAT
>NW_006408542.1:1383667-1391918 GCF_000296735.1 Chrysochloris asiatica | reverse complement strand
ACCCTATGCAAGGTCAGTATGAGTCAGAACAAACTCCACAGCCCATCACTACCACCACCACCATCATCACCATATGTTTCATTGGCTTTGCTTCTCTAGAAAACCTAGCCTAAGATACCTTATATGCATGTGAAAGCTGGATAATGAAAAATGAAGAATTGATGCATTTTAATTATGGTGTTGGTGAAGAATATTGAATGGATTGCCAAAAAACAACTCTATCTTGGAAGAAATACAGTCAGACTTCTCTTTAGAAGCAATACTAGTGAGATGTGGTCTCAGGCATTTTGGACACGCTATCAGGAGAGACCAGTTCCTGAAGAAGGAAATCATGCTTGTTATAGTAGAGGGTCAGCAAAAAAGAGCAAGACCTTCAAGGTGATGAACTGACACAGAGGCTTTAACAATATGCTTAAATGTGACAACAATTGTGAGAATGTCACATGACTGGAAAGTGTTTCATTCTGTTCTAAATAGTGTCACCATGCTTCATAACTGATTTGACAGCCCCTAACAACAATACAATAGCTAGACTACCAGCTGCTCCACGGGAGAAAGATGAGGCTTTCTACTCCTGTAAAGATTTACACCCTCGGAAACCATGTACAGGGTCGCTATGGGTCGGAACCGACTCGACGGCACTTAACAACAACAACAACAACAATACATAGGACAGCGGTTCGAAACTACCAGCCGCTCCGCGGGAGAAAGATGAGGCTTTCTACTCCCGTAAGTACGGGGTCGCTATGGGTCGGAACCGACTCGACGGCACTTAACAACAACAACAACAACAATAATACATATATTAAGCTTCTGAGACATCTGTGGGGAAACAAAACAAAACACTTTTTCAAAACTCCTTAATCTGGACATTTTATGTGTGAGCTGGACCATGTAAGTCAAAAAGTATTATTATAAAATCAAAGAAACTTTATTAAAGAAAAATATAAGGATTTGAGGTATTGTTACTCAACATATCCTCCATCTAGACCTATCAACTTCTGAGAGAATGCTTCCGTGTCTCTAATCTGGCCCCAGTGAATTCCGCACTCTTTGATTTATATAATGTGAAAACAGCAGTTTGGGTGTTTTAGAGGGACTCAAATTGTCTTCCTTTTAAATGTTCTCTGAGTTTGGGGAATAAAAAGAAGTCGGAAGGGGCAATGTCAGGACTGTAATTTGGAAGGGGTTTGGTTTCCTAATGAAATTCTCATATGACAAACCTTGCTCCTCTGGAAGAATGAGAAGGTGTGATGCTGTGATGGGGAAAACATTCCTCAGCATAACTGTCTTGGACTTTTTATCACCAATGTAGTTTTATATTTTCTTAAAACTTCTTCATAATAAGCCCCTGTGATCCTGCTGTGTCTTTCAAGAAAATCTGTGAAGATACCTTGATGGAATCCCAAAAAACAGTCACCACAAACCTCTGAGCTAATCTCTCTCCCTTGAATTGAACTGGCCCAGCCAATCACCTGAGAAACCATTAATTTGATAGGACCTTTTTATTTGAAGGTACTCTAATGAGACTAAGACAAGTATATTAATGAGACAATTTGTCTGTAGACATTCATTGATCACAGATAAGTGCTAAGCACATTTTTGGTATAAACCTGTGCATCTGTGAAGTGGGACACTAGTAACAATACTTTGTGACTTATTCTAGTAAACTGCAAATTAATCTAATTACTCTCTTTCTTCTCATCTTCTTTCCACAGCATAAAAACTTATCCTGGAGATGGAAATTTTTCTAAGAAAGCAGATTTCACTTTATTCTTACTCACAGAGGCATTGACCTAAGTGGAAAGAGCAGTTGTTAATGTTTAACTTCCTAGAACATGAAGGGAAAAACTAATCATTGTTTTTCAAAGGCCCACTCAGACATTTTAAGCCTTTTTTCTTATTGTCTTAATTCTCTGTAGTCAATGAACATATAGCTTTTGATTTCACTGGTACAACAAAAATACTATGAAAAGATTCAACAAAAATTGGTTTTAGGAAATGCTATTCATCTCTTTATAATCAAAAACATTTAAGAATTGAACTTTATAAGATTAAATTATTAAAAATAAATTTTGCATCATCCTGCAGCCATTTGCTTGAATATCATCTATTTCTCCTTTTTCATCATAGAGGTTTTCTCTAGTACACATATAGAGACTATTTTAAATGTAATATTTTATTATGTTTAAGGTGAAAGTTTACAAAGCACATTATGTTCTCAATAATATTAGTTACATTTTTTTTTTTTCTTCAAGACAACATGTTATCATCCTTGTTTAATCTGTTCTGGTTGTACCATTTCTAATAGTCTAGTTTCCCTACCCCATGACAGTCTCATCTGTGTTTTAAAATAACTTTTGAACAATTATTCTCCTATAGATGATTTTTTAAAGAAAGTTAGTACTCACATATGATATTCTTTATTTTATGAGCTATTCAGTTATTAGGGCTGAGTGTGGCTCTGCTGGATAAGCATTGGACTGCTAACAACAAGGTCAGCAGCTCAAATCCACCAACTGCTGTCTTGAAAACCCTATTTATTGTCCGTTTGTCAGAAGTGACACTATGGCACTTAACAAAAACAATAACAATCTGTTATTTAGTTAAAAGGTGACTTCAGGGGATTATTTAGGATTAAAATTGAAAGAATATCTCAGGACGTTCATATCAGGAAGTCCTCTTGTCCCAGCTCATCCAGTAACTCTGGACTTTTTTAAGTATTTAAATTCTTTCCCACATTTTTCTCCTGCTCTATCAGAATCAATCTGTTGTGGCTTTTATCAGAATGGTCAGTAGTAGGAGTTGGGCCCATGTAGCTCTAGTTTCAAGGTACAGGAGACCATGGTTCACACAGATTATTAGTCCTCTAGACGAGGTGTGACACTGTAGGATCAGCACTGGACTGTAAACTGCAAGTTTAGTGGTGCAAACCCATCAGCCATTCCTTGGAAACCCTGTACAGAGTCACTATGAAATGAAACCGACTCAATGGCACGTTACAACAACAACAACAGGTAATTGGTGTGACATCATTGTGTGGCACTATAAGATAAGTACTAGACTTCAAGGTCAGTTTGAACTGCAAGGACTGCAGTTCAAACCCACCAGCTGCTCCTAAGGTTCGCTATGAGTCAGAACCGACTCGGTGACACTTAACAACAACAATAGCTAGACTATTTTCTGAGTTTTTGGTTTCCTTCTTTCTCTTTTATGCTGGATAATTAGAAACAAATAGTTGTATCCCAGATAGTTGCTCTCAAACTTTTGAAACCCTAGACTCTACTTATCACATTGACATGTAGAATATAAACTTCATAAACTGTATTGTGCCAATTAATTGAGTTGTCTCATATAATTATGAGACTAAGTCTTCAAACTCAGAAAAAGAGTCTTGTAAAGTGTTTGGCTATGATGTATAGTCTTTAAAAAAATAATTTTTACATGCTAAAAAGTGACACTTCCTTAATGGATAATTTGAGATTTAGTCCTATACCCTTATCTTCGTTACTTGTTTTCTTGTACAACTTTGGTTGATATTTTCAACTTTAAATGGTTTTTTTGGACTCACTTAGAATCATGGCTTACAGTAGATAGTTAATGAAAAAAAAAAGGCATGTAAAGTATATAATTAAATAATATTCTGATTTTAATAATAAAATTGTAATAATTAAAGTAAACTTTATTTTCTTTGATAAAATACAAATAATACACTTTAAAAGAGTGCTTATTTGTACTATTAACTGTATAGTAAACTTTACAAACAAATGATTAACCATTCAATGTAATTTTATGGATAGTACAGTTCCAGGTAAATTTTCCCTGTTATTTATATTTCAAACAGCATCTATGGAGTAAAGAAAAGAAAAGGCTGCATTGCTATTTTAATCAACTGTAGTGGAAGATGAGTGGAAGCTTCTTTGCTAAATAATAAAAGAACCGGGACTCTTAGGATGGAAAAAACAGGAAATGCAAAATAATTGATTATATATGTGTACTTGAAGATTTCACAGGAAGAAAATGTGTATAATTGCTAGGATTGTTAAGTTGAGTAACTTGAGTTGATATGCTTAAATGAGAAATATGTTTAAATGTTCTTTGGGAGAAACACCCTATTAAGACTAGCAGGTTGCAAAGGCCAAATTACATCCCTTATAGCAGAGGTTCTCATTAGAATGCAATATGAACAATGCCTTCTGGATTGATGCAGTGCGGTGGCCTTTGCTGAATTAGTACAACCCAGCATTCTATGCTTTACAAGTTGGGCTTAGAGAATTGCTAATAAGACAAATATAATGTTTATATTTATACACTTAAGATTTCGCCAACACCCCCCCACCCCACCCCACCCCCCCAAAAAATGGACAAGTGGAAATCTCTGGAACTATTGAGAATAAGAATGTTCCGTCTTAGTTTCTGGGCTGAAAGCTGAAATAGCGAGTTCATGATAAACTTGCTAACTGTGTAGGGTCAGGGATCTGTGAGCTAAAGAATTTGATGAGCTCCCATTTTGTCTTCTAAAAGGTACTTAGAGGAGCTTCATAAAGAAAAAAACAAAACAAAACACTATTTCAATGCACGTGAAAAGAAATCTGTGACTATTTCCATACGCTTTTTCCTTGATCATCATATTGATAGATTGCTCTACATTAAGCAAATTCTCTGTGCCAATTTGGTTGCTATTTCCTGGAGAATATGTATTATTTCAAAGTTCAGTTATATGTAAAGCATGAAATTCACTTAACAGATGGTTGGTTGATCGGTTCCGACTCATAGCGACCCTGTACAGGGTTTCCGAGGCTGTTAATCTTTACAGGAGCAGAAAGCCTCATTCGTATACACTACGCGATACAAGTTGCTATAAGAGTGAAATTATATAGGTCCTTGTAGCAATGAAAAGCCCAAATAAGGTCTCTGTGGAATCTAATTTTAAATTCTACTATGAAATTTTGGAGTCCTGGTGTGGCGCTGTGGGTTAATGCGCCAGACTGAAAAGCTATTTGAACTGCAAGGTTGGTGGTTCAAGCTCACCAGCTGCTCCTTGGAAACCCTTTCCGGGGTCGCTATGGGTCGGAACTGACTCGATGGCACTTAACAAAAGCAAATGTAAATTTTAAATGTATTAAAGTGCATTGG
This sequence comes from Chrysochloris asiatica, assembly GCF_000296735.1. NCBI lineage: Eukaryota > Metazoa > Chordata > Mammalia > Afrosoricida > Chrysochloridae > Chrysochloris > Chrysochloris asiatica. The sequence continues at coordinate 1,386,782 of NW_006408542.1, read as the reverse complement.
ATATATGAGGGGGCTTTTAAAAGTTTGTGGGGAAATGGAATTAAAAGATAATGGAATTTTTCCACAATTTTTTATTTTATTTTACTTTAACTAATAGATTATTCTTTCACACTTTTAGAGAATAGAAGTCCAAATTCATATGGCAATTCTAGGGGAAGACTCTCTGTCAGCTCTAGGGAAAGTCCTTGCAGCTGAATGCTTATGTATATGTATATATACACATACATATATACGTGTGTATATATACATGTATATATATATATACATATTGTGTGTATGTATGTGTATATGTGTGTGTGTGTATGTATTATGTATATGCTTTTACTGATTGAACTGTAGTCCCCCAAAGTAGTGTGTATATACATACATACACTCAGGCATTAGTGTTAATTCTTTTTCATCTCTAATACCATTTCCCTGTTGTTGTTATTGTTGCAAAGTGTCGTTGAATCAGTTCCAACTCATAGTAACCCTGTATAAGCTTTCTCATGAGTGGCTGGTGAGTTTGAACTGACAACCTTGCCAGTTAACCCAACCTTGAGGTCCAGTGCATTATCCTTTAAAGCCTCAGTCTTCCAATATTTCTAGCCTGTTCACACCCACCCTCTTATTCTTTCCCGGTTTATCCTTCTTTATTTCTCTTCTTTTTAAAAAACTTTTTATTGTGAATTATGGGAAAGTTTACAGAACAGATCATCAATTTTACAATCAGCAATTCATGTATATTGTGTTTCATCTAATTGTAATCCCCTCCATGTAACTTCACCTATCCCACTTCTTCCTGCTTCTTGTTTCCATTTCTCCTTGTTTCCTAGTCTTTTGAACTTTGTCCTTGGGTAAATGTCCTTTTGATCTCAAATGGTTGGTTTTTCTGAGGTGTGCATGTCTCACTAGTGTTGTTGCCCTTATAAATCTATCTGCTTGATTGAAAATTGAGCCATAGGGGTGAGTTCAGTTCCAGATATAAAGGGCGAGTAAAGGTCATATTCTCATTGTCTACCAGTCTATATCCAACTACTAAGCCTTGATATATATTCTGTCCAGGATCTTCTAACATGATCTCTTTCAGGACATTTGGTATGGTAGCTAGACACCATCTAGTTCTTCTGGTCCCTGATTCATGGAGACTGCTATATATATATATATATATAGTATACTATCCACTGAACTACTTGTTTCCATGTGTCTTTGATTTTTATCACTCTTCTTTCTACTAGAAGGGATAGAGCAATAGTTTCACCTTAAATAGCCACTCATGAGTTTTTAAGACCCAGTCATTACTTACCAAAAAAGGAAATAGAACATTGTCTTTATGAACTATGTTTTACCAATTTACTATGGTTCCTGAACCCTCATTTTAGTGTCTCATTACCTCAAGGTATTTGTTTTCCATGAACGTTTTGAAGCCCCCTAATATACTATGATTTTTGACATCTTACTTTGTATCTAGAAAGGAATGATTTTTCTAGAGTATTTCAAATAATTTTTTTAAAGTCCTTTATTATTTGTCATGATGCAGATTTAAACATTAGTTATTAAGAATATTGAGGCATAGTTAATGAGAAAGGTTTCAAAGTTAAGATTATTGTTATTAGTATTTTGGTTTTTATGTGAACCATATATGGTTTATATGGGAGAACATCAGTTTTATATTCATCCTATTGTACTTCATTTCATTGCAATGATTACAATTCTCTCCATGCATCATCAAACAACCAAAGGGTACACCCCACAGGCCTGCCCCCTGGCCTTCAGCACACAGTCCCTGTCCCTCCCTGAATCCAGTGTCCACAGCCGCTTTATCTGTCCATGTCATTGTCTCTGCCTCCATTTCTGGTGTCACTGCTTCTCTGGGTATGGTCTCGCACTCTACTGTTCTCACTTGGTGGTCCCAGGGACCTCTGCTCCTGGACTGAAAAATCGATCACTCCCCTCCTTTTGTTACAAAACATCTACCTTTACATTTCTGACCCTCACAGTCAGTCCTGATAGCAATTATTCACTATTGTGCCCCACAAGTCTTATCCCATCTCCTTTCATTAGCCCCATCCCAACAGATTGGAAGCCATTCAGTGGAGATTCTGCCTTCCCCTGCCCCATCTGGAACAAGGCTCCCTCTTGAAAGCTTGTAAGCCAGTCACTTCTTGCCTTTGTAGCCACACCCATCCGCCCCCCATTTTGGATAGCCAATGTCTAGTTGCCCATCCCTGTCAACCCTTTGTACCGAGGGGGTGGGTGTGATCCTGGCTGTAAAGATTTGTTCCCTCTTTTGAGCTACTACATACATAAGTATAGGTAACGTTCATAAAATTGTAGCAGGTTACTCTTTTGTTCCCACTTCTTTCTTCTTCTAGTTGAGTTCTGATCATCCAGCCATTGAAGCCTGGTCAAGTGGGTACTATCTGCAAGTATGGATGTTCTTATGCATCTTCCCTCACTTTATATCAGCTGGATGCTTTACTCTCTGCTCTAGTCTTCTGTGGCCATGTCATTGTCTTTGGGCCCAAGAGTCCCAGGGTCTTGCTATACTTCTGGCCAACCAGGTCTCCACCCGGGTTCATAGGAGTCTAATGAATGTGGTTGGACTTAGCTCCCAACTTCATTTCTGCTTTTTCCCACTCTTCCCCTTATCGGTGACCAACATGGTAATCAGCCAGACCACATGACTACTCATGTATTCCCCTTGAGTCTTAGTCTTAGAAGGGTGTTTGTCCCGAGAGAACCCCACCACTTACCTTGATGGCTTCCAGGCAAACAGCTTGCTTGTTCTTGTAGTAGTCAATCAGAGTGCTGTTCTTGGTTTTGATTTTTTCCTGCCAGTCTTTCTTTCATGAAGTATCTTCTGTTCTTCTAGCCACTCCAGGCTTGTCTGCTTGTCCTTTCAAGTGGAAATTTCCCACTTGAGATGATTCTGGATAGGGTTCAGGATTCCATCTATGGTCTTATACAACTTTCACTGAGCAACTTCTAGCCCCCTTAAAGGTATTCCAATTAGTTACAGGCTGAAGATGGACTTACAAGCTTTCTATTGTGATGTTTCTGGCTATTCCTTTCTCTCCCCCTCAAGTATCTAATTTACAATGGTAGGCAAGGGAAACCAAGATTCAAAAGACAG
>NW_006408542.1:1382202-1383202 GCF_000296735.1 Chrysochloris asiatica | reverse complement strand
AGTTGGAATTGACTGGACAGCACCTAACAACATCAACAACAATTGAAAATATCTGTCTTCCTGATATATGTAAAAATTCTAATCAAGGACAGATTTAGAGAGAGAAGTTTGTAATTCAGGGATTGTCTGTACTGTTTGTAATTCAGGGATTGTTTGAATTCAATCAATATAATCACAGACAAATTAAAATACAAACCCATTGCATTTGAGTTAAATCTGCTGAATACCAATCCTACTGGACCCCCATGTTTCCCAAAGCTGTAAATCTATACAGAATCACAGTAACACATGTCTTTCCTTTGGGTTGTCTGAATCGTGCTAATGACCTCTTGGTTAGCAAGGAAGTATTTTTAACCACAGCATACTTCAATAGCCATTAGTTATTCATGTAACCACAGTGGTTATTCATACAGCATTCAGTACAAATTATACCTCACCATAAGAAAACAAAATTTTCATAGTCAATAAAGCACAAATAAACATCTTTCTCATTTTCTTTGCTTTCACCAAGATGTATCTGATATAAGTGATATCCCAAGTTCTACGTCCTCTTCAGAATCCAATTTGAATGTCTGGTAGTTTTCTGTCAATATCCTGTTGTAGCTGTTTTTGAATTATCATCAGAAAAAATTTACATGCATCTATCTTTAGAATGAACACTGATATGGATCTCTTCCAATCAATTGGCCAGGATGCTGTCTGGCAAATTACTTGGAATAACTGGAACAGAAAGGATCAGAGAAGTCTACAGAGGAGACAGTTGAAGGGCTTCAGGAAGAAAATTTCCCTAACATCTTGAAAGATGAGAAGATAAACATTCAAGAAGCTGAATGTACCCCAGGAAGGATAGACCCCAAAAGAAAGTCATCAAGACATAATAATCAAGCTCTCTAAAATCAAAGACAAGGAGAGAATACTAAAAGCAGCTAGAGAGAAAAGAAATGTCACATATAAAGGCAAGCAAATCAGATTAAGCTCTGACTATTCAGAACAAACCATT
>NW_006408542.1:1355841-1362034 GCF_000296735.1 Chrysochloris asiatica | reverse complement strand
CACTATAATTGTGGATTTATCTATTTCTCTCTTCAATTCCATTAAGGTTTGCTTCATGTATCTTGGTGCTCTTTTGCTGGGAGCGTATATATTTATTATAGTTATGTCGTCTTGCTCAATTGACCCTTTGACCATGAGATAGTGTTCTTCTTTGTTTCTTATGCTCATTCTTATCTTAAAATTTACTTTGCCGAAGATTAGTATCACGACTCCTGCTTGTCTGTTGTTGCATTTGGTGGGGTCTTCCCTTTTTTGCTGAGCCTCTAGTTTACCAAGCATGATGGTCTTCTCTAGGATGTGCATATGTCAACTACATATTGTTGTTGTTACTGTTCAGTGCCCTCAAGTTGGTTTCAACTCATCGTGATCCTGTACAAGGATTCTGAACCTTTAAATCCTTAAAGCAGAAAGTCCCTTCTTCCTCCTGCAGAGTGTTTATGGGTTCTAACTGCTGATCTCGTGGTTTACAGTATAGTGTTTATTCTACAGAACCACTATGGTCTTCAACTACATATGTTGTTGTTGTTGTTATTAAGTGCCATCCAGTGGGTTCTGATTCATTGCAACCCTATATAGGGTTTCCTAGAAGCAGCTGGCAGTTTCTTAATGAGTCTTCCAAAGTACATGAGATGAAGTGTATCCATTCCCTCTTCTAAGGAGCATTCTTGGCTTTACTTCTTCCAAGACAGATTTGTTGTTTCTTCTGACAGTCCATGTTATGTTAAGTATTCTTTGCAACAGCAAAATTCAAAGACACAAATTCTTTGGTCTTCCTTATTCATTGTCCAGCTTTCACATGCATATGAGGCAACTGAAATAGATGATTTGGGTCAGGCAAACAATAGTGTTTACGTTTTAATGATTTAAAAAGATTTTTTGCAACAGATTTACCCAGTACAATCTGTTGTTTGATTTCCTGATTGTTGCTTCATGGGTGTGGATTATGGATCCAAGTAAAATGACCTTGACTATTTCAATCATTTCTCTGTTTATAGTGTTGTTGGTTTTTCCCATAGACCCCTTCAATATTACTCAATGCTTGAATTTGTTCTTCAGTTATTTCAGCTTCAGAAATGTTGAATGTATTCTTCCCTTTTGCTTTTCTATCTATAGCTCTTTGAGTATTTCATTTTAGTAATTTACTTCCTCTTCTGAGCAAACCTTTGAAATTTTCTAATTTATCTCTTTTGCTGCATCTTTTCTTCCTTTTGGTATTTTCATTATCACCTGTCTTTTGGTTTCTTCATGTATGATGCCTTTTTATGTCATTTAACAACTTGTCTGGACTTCAGTCATTATTGTTAAATATGTCAAATCTGTTCTTGAAATGATCTGTAGGTTCAGATGGGATATACTCAAGGTTGTATTTTGGCTTTCATTGAATTGTTTTAATTTTCTTCAGTGTTAACTTGAATCTGCATATGAGCAATAGATGTTCTGTTCTACTTTCAGTCCGTGGCTTTATTCTGACTGATGATATTGAGCACCTTCATCCTCTTCTTTCACAGATGTAGGGCACTGACTGCCACTCATCAGTCAGTTTGTTTCACTGTGGTATTTTGTGTGTTACTTTAATGCTGGAAGCTATGTCACTAGTATTTTAAATACCAGAAGAGTTACTCATGTGAACAGGTTGCAGCTTAGCTTTCAGACTGAGACAAACTAGGAAAAAGGAGAGTCTGAATACTTCTGAATGTTTAGTCACTGAAAACCTTGTAAATAGCAATGGAACACTGTTAGATAGCACCAGAGTACTGAATATTAAAACATGATGAATAGCACCAGAATATTGTCAGATATAGTGCCTGAAGATGAGTGCCTCAGATTGGAGGGCACACAAAATACAACTGATATAGACCTGCCTCCACAAAGTAGAGTTGACAGTGATGACACAAATGGAGTAATGTGTTTGTTACCTTAATGAGGCACAGCTCAAAATGAGGAGAAACAGCTACAAACATACTTGAATAATCAAAAACATGAAATGCATAAAATATAAATCTAGGGAAATTGGAGGTTGTCAAAAACACAGGAACACATAAAGATGAATATCCTAGCCATTGCTAAGTACTGTGGAGTCAGTTCCGACTCATACACAGGGTAGTAAACTGAAATGGAGCTGAAACTGGCATTGACCATTTTGAATCTGCAAAGTATAGGGCTACTATGTGGAGAAAAACAAACAGAAAAGGAATGTGTCATGTTCATCATCAAAAAGAACATTTCAATTCTATCTTGAAGCGTAATGCTGTCTGTGATAAAATAGTCTATATGAATACATGTAAGACCAGTTTGCACCATTATTATTCAAATTTACTCAACAACCACTAAAGCCAATGATGATGAAATTGAAGAATTCTACCAATCTCTTCAGTCTGAAATTGATCAAACATGCCATCAATATATACTGATAATTACTAGTGATTGAATACAAAGTTGGAAACAAAGATAAGCAGCTTAAAACCGTGGTCATGGTGATAAAAACAATACTTGAGATCACATGATAGAATTTTGCAAGATCGATGAGTTATTTATTGCCAATACATTTTGGAAACAATAGAAAAGACAACTGTACACATGGACCTCAGCAGATGTAATATACAGATATAAATTTTACTACTTCTATGGGATGAGAATGTGGAAAAACTCCATATCATCACTAAACTAAAACAAGGGGCAGACTATGCACCAGAGCATCAATTGGTCATATTCATGTTAAGGCTGAAGTTAAAGAAAATTGAAACATGTCCAGGAGAGTCAAAATTGGCCTTGGATATATCCTATGTGAATTTTAGAGATCATATCAGGAACAAATTTGATGCATTGGACACAAATCATCAATGACTAGAAGAGTTGTCAGATGACATCAAGAATATCATATAGAAAGAAAGCAAATGGTCATTAAGAAGATAAGAAAGAAGGTAAAAACAGAAATGAATGTCAGAAAAGACCTTGAACCTTTCTTTCCTGTGTAAAGATGCTAAAGCAAGTGGAAGATATGAGCAGGTCAAAGAGCTGAACAGAGAATTTCAAATGGCAGCTTGAGAAGCAATCATAATGAAATGTGCAAAATCCTGGAGTTTGAAAACCAAAAAAAGAAGAAAACACTCAGCATTCCTCAAGCTGAAAGAACTGAAGAAACAAATTTAAACCTCAACTTATAATATTGAAGGATTCTATGGGCAAATTTTTGAATGATGAAGAGAGAATCAAAAGAAGACGGGAATAATAACCAGAGTCTCTGTACCCAAAATAAATAGTTGATCCTCAACCATCTCAAGAGGTGGCTTATGATTAAGACAGCCAATGGTACTGAAGGGAGAAGTCCAAGGTATTCTGAAGACATTAGCAAAGAACAAGGCTGCGGGAATTCATGGAATACAAATTGAAATCTTTCAACAAACTGATGTAGTGTTTGAGGCACTCACTCACATATGCCAATAAATTTTGTAGACAGCTATTTGGACAACTGATTGGAGGAGAGACATATTTGTGCCAATTCTAAAGACAGGTAATCCAATGGAATACAGAAATCATTGGACAACATCGATAATATCACAGACAAACAAAAGTTTACTAATGGTATTTCAACAAAGGCTCCAACAGTACATTGATAGGGAACTGCCAGAGGATCAAGCCAGTTTCAAACAAGAAAATGGTATAAGGGATATCATTATTGATGTCAGATGGATCTTGGCTGGAAGCAGAGAATTCCAGAAAGATGCTTACTTGTACTTTATTGACTATGTAAACACTTTCAACTTTGTGAATCATGACAAGTTTTGGGTAGATTGTGAAGAAAGTATATTACAGAACACTTATTGTGCTCATAAAAAACCTGTACATAGAGTAAGACGTAGTCGTGTGAACAGAACAAGAGAACACTGAATGGTTTAAAATTAGGAAAGGTGTGCACCAGCATCGTATTTTCTCCATATTTATTCAATCTGTATGCTAAGCAAATAATCTGAAAAGCTGGATTATGTGAAGAAAATCATGGCATCAGGATAGGATGAAGGCTCATTAACAGCCTGCAATATGCAGATGATACAACCTTGCTTGCTGAAAGCAAAGAAGACTTAAAATACTTGCTAATGAAGATAAAAGACCACAGCCTTTTGTATGGGTTGAACCTCAACATAAAGAAACAGAAATCCTCACCACTGGACCAATAAGCCACATCCATATAAATGGAGAAAAGTTGTCAAATACTTTATTTTGCTCAGATCAACCATCAACGCTCATGGAAGCAGCAGTCAAGAAATCAAATGATGTATTGCATTAGACCAATCTGCTGCACAAGACCTCTTTAAAGTGCTGAAGAGCTAAGATGTCAGTTTGAAGACTAAGTTGTGCCTAACCCAAGCCATGGTATTTTCAATATCCTCATATGCATGTGAAAGTTGGAAAGTGAATAAAGTAGACCATACAGAAATTGATTCCTTTGAACTATGGTGTTGGAGGAAAATATTTAAAAGTACCATGGACTGCCAAAAGAAGAAACCTATCTGTGTTGGACGAAGTATACCCAGAATGCTCCCTGGAAGCCAGGATGACCATACTTCATCTCTCATACTTCAGACATAGTCTCAGGAGGGATCAGTCTCTGGAGAAGTATATTAAGTTTGAGAAAATGGAGGGTCAGAGAAAAAGAGGAAGACCCTCAATGAGATGGATTGGCACAGTGGCAGCAGTGATGGGCTCAAATATAGCAATGATTGTGAAGTTGGTGCAGGACTGGGCAGAATTTCATTCTATTTTGCATATTTTCATTATGAGTGGGTATTGACTTAATGGCACCTAACAACAACAACAACAAAATAGTTAGCATATTATATTAATTAGGTTCTTAAATGTAAGCAAAGACTGTGCAGTTTGAGTGAAGAAGAAGAGCAGGGTTTGGATGATTCTCAAAATTGCAGTAAGGCAGGAGAACCAGGCTAGAAATGAGGCTGCCAGTAGCAACAACCCAATCAAGCACAGAAGTGGCCTCATTATGAAACTTCTGCTATCCCACTCAGGCACTATTACAGTGTTTTTGCATTTGAGCCATTTCTGTTTCAGGAAATTAATGTTGTAGCCATAAACACTGGTCTTCTCTTTTGGACCTTCAGATACTAAATCAAAATCTGGCACAGATGCATTTGATTGGCACAGCCTGAGTAAGGCAGCAGGAAACTCTGGTGCTATTTTCAGAGGGAGGCTTTGTTTACTTCAGCATGATTCGTATGATGAAAACTTTTTGCAACATTAAAAGACATTCAATGGCTGGCAGAAACAAATTGTAAATGTCCACTTATTAAAATCCCCCATTCCTCCCTAAATTTTGCTCTTTGGAACAAAATCCTGAATTTGTTATTGTTGTTAGGTTCCATCAAGTTGGTTCTGACTCTTAGTGACCTTGTGAACAACAGAATGAAACACTGCCCAGTCTTGTGCAATTTTCATCATTGTTGGTAAGCTTGAGTTCATTGTTGCTGCCACTGTGTCAATCCATCTCCTTGGAGGTCTTCCTCTTTTTCAATGACCCTCCACTTTACCAAGCATGATGTCCTTCTGACAACAGATTGCATCACAAATGAGGATGGTGTGTAGGAAGTGCACCAGATAATTTATGCTTATCATGAAAACTGAAAAGCTGCCTCACCCAGTGGACAAAATATTCCTCCATACTTCAGACATGTCTATCCAGTCACGTGTCCCACTCTATGCTCCACTTACTACTTAGAGAAATAGGACTTCTAGGTCAGAACTTTTCTTCCTTACCCAGTTTTTTCAGTGTTTCTTAGACACTAATGCACCACTCATCTATCAGTTTGTCGTACTGTGGTGGCTTATGAGTTACTGTGATTCTGAAAGCTATGCTACCAATATTTTTTAAATACCAGCAGCATCACCCATGTGGACAGATTTCAGATGAGCTTCCAGATGAAGACAGACTAGGAGAAAGGTGGAATGAACTACTTCTGAATATTTAGTCACTGAAAACTTTATGAATAACAAAGAAACACAGTCAGATATAGTGCCAGAAAATGAGCCCCTTCGGTTGGAAGTCACTCAAAATGCAACCTGCCTCCTCAAAGTAGAGTTGACCCTTATGACTCGAATGGAGTAAAGCCTGTGAGAAAAAAGTCTGTGGGACCTTCACTTGCTGATGGGGCACAACTCAAAATGAAGAGAAACAGCTGTAAAT
>NW_006408542.1:1349986-1352958 GCF_000296735.1 Chrysochloris asiatica | reverse complement strand
TTTACATGTTATTATATTGCTTAGTAGTCCTTGGATGGCACAAATGGTTAAACTTGAAAGTTTTGCAGTTTGAACTCACCTCAATGTGTCTCAGAAGACAGGCCTGTTGATTTTCTAAAACTGCATAGCCTTGGCAATGCTACTGAGTTACTGGGCACACTCCATATTGGATTATGATGGGTCAGAACTGACTCCACTGCAATTAGCAATGACATAATGGTGGAAGATATTCCTCTAGTAATTTAAGTACCAACAGGGCCACCTGCAGAGCTTCCAGACTAAGATAGACAAGGAGAAAGATATGATGGATGATCAGCTTCTGAAATGTTATGGATCACAATAGAATATTGTCCACTATAGTGCTGGAGATAAGCCCGCTATGTGTAAATACACTCAAAATACAGTGGATCTGAGCATACCAGTAATCAGGAAGATGACACAGGACAGGGCAGTGTTTCTTTCCATTATACAGTGGGTCATCAGGTGTCAGAGATGACTTGACAACAATGAACAATAGCAACAATTTAAATGTACATATACTCAACAGCAACAGGCAAATAAGTGAACCTAAGAGAATTATTAGAAATACAATACAATTCAGAAATAGTCACATAGAAAGATATTTTATATAGGACATAAGAGAAACGATTAAAATACTTGTCCTAAGTATTCATTGAGAGAAAAGAAAATAAGAGCAGATTTCAATGAAAGATCTAATTAGAATACCTGGAAATTAAGTCACACTAATACTGCTCTCAAGTCAATTCTGACACATAGTGACACCATGTAGCACAATACAACTGCTCCATAGGATTTTCTTTGCTGTAATCTTCATGGCAACATATTACTAGATTTTTCTTCTATCTCATCACTGACCCACCAAACTTTTCATTATTATTATTATTATTTTATTTTATTTTGCAAAACAAAACCTTTATTTGTTATCAAGCAGATAGTAAAATCAAACGTTTCTGCACTTGAACACTGGATACCCCTCCCTGACCATCCAGGGGTCATTCAGAATCATCATGTCACCTCCAGACTCAAACCCTAAGCTAAAGTCCCTTCTGAGCCCTCCTGCCCAGCTTCTTTGTGGGAAGACGTTAAGGCCTGAGGGAGATGCCACTTGCTTTCCAATGCTTGCACAGGGTATGAAATGTGGCTCGCTGAGCCAGCTCCTCTCCCACCGTACCTCAGAGAGGAATGTCTGAAGCAGCAACAGTTTGACTCTTGCCTTTCTTCAGTCTCCTTGAAACTGGTAAGAGAGGAAACATATGCTGCAAGAAGAAAGGCAAGAAAAGTCAAAATTCATAGCTTATTTGCTACAGAAGAGCCTAGGATCAATTCTTGGCTGGGTCTACCACTAACCAGCATTCCTACTGTTGAGGTGAGGGGACAGAAAACAGCCAAGAGAGATTGACTGTAGAAGAGGGTTGCTGAGATGTTTTTGAGATTCTGCCTGGAAATTGATTTGCTTTTGGCAGTTGGCCTGAGAATCCCAAGGTCAAGAGTCGGGCATCTCAGAAATCTAGATCTACCTCTTTGTCTGCAATTATGGAAATAGAGATTATGGAGATTTGGTAATTTAGCCAGGAGCACAAATTGTTTGCATCACTGAAAACCAATGGAAACAAGCAAAAAAAACAAAAAACAAAAAAACCCCAAAACCTACCAGCAAATTGATAAATTGATTCCCAGCAGAACAGAATAGAACAGCCCTAGGGTTTCCAAAAGGAGCTCTGGTAGCTGGTAGCGTAGTGGTTATGAATTGGGCTGCTAATCTCAAGGTCAACAGTTCAAAACTACCAGTAGTTTCACAGGAGAAAGATATGGTGTTCTGCTCCTGTAAAGATTTACAGCCTCCGAACCCCTGTACAGAGTCCCTATGAATCGAAACCGACTCCATGGCACACGGCAACCATCACCAGGGTTTCCAAGGCTGTAAAACAGAAGCAGAGTCCCAGATCTTTCTCCTATGGAGCTACTGGTGGGTTTAAACCATGGACCTTTTGGTTAAAAGCTGAGTGCTTTAACCACTGTGGCAGCAGAAAGGGGCCTTAAAATCATGATAGTGAACTTAAAATTACACAAATAGAGTTACATATGAGAGAGAATATAACAAGAAACTAAATTAAGATTAAGCCATGTGCTACTTATAGAATATGTAAAGAAAAGATAAAAAAAAATCTTAAGTGTGAGAGAAAAATACAGATAAAGTCTATGTAAGTGGTCTACACATCAAGTATCAATGCTATCCCCTCTGTACACAGGGCAGATAGAGATGGGAAACTTAGACATTGGCTACCTAAAATGAGGGGGCGATAAAGGCTTACAAGGTTCAAGGGAGAGTTTAGTTTAAGAGTGTATGGGGAAAAAAAAAAAAAAAGAGTGTATGGGGGAAGAAAGAGTCCCCACTGAATAGTCTCATCTTATATAGATGGGTGTGGTTAAAAGAGGTGGGGATAAGATTCTTATGATTCAATAGTGAGTAATTGTTATCATGACTAATTGTGACTGTCACAATTGTAAAGGTAGAAGTTTCGTAACAAAAATGGGTGAGTAGTTAATCTTACAGTCCAGAAACAAAGGACCCTAGGGCCATCATAGGAGAAGAGCACAAGCAGAATGCGAGACCTTATCCAGAGAAGCACTGACCCCAATGATGGAGGCAGAGATGGGGACATGGAGAGAGGGAGCAACTGAGGACTCTAGATTCATAGGAAGAGAGGGACTAAGATATGGCGGCCAGGAGGCAGACTTGTAGAATGTGCCCTATAGTGATGTAAAGTATTCTATATGCCTAAGTGTTTTTTGTTTTTTTTTATAAAAAAAGCTAAAATGAATACAGATAAATACTGTTTACTGATGGTATATGGAGAGGATTATAATCATGTTATGAAACAAGGTATAAGATTTGTTAAATGTAAAACTGATGATTTGCCCTGTAAACTTTCACTCAATCCACAATAAAA
>NW_006408542.1:1347419-1349620 GCF_000296735.1 Chrysochloris asiatica | reverse complement strand
AAAGAAGGTATATGAAATGAACAAATCATTGATTTTGCAGAATTCTATCGTGCATTCTCCAGCATCATTTCTGTCACCAAGGGCATATTTTCCAACTACTTATCCTTCCTCTTTACTCCCAACTTTTGCATTCCAATCATCAGTAATGAAATAGAAGAATTAAGAATTCTACCAACTTCTTCAATATGAAATCGATCAAACATGCAATCAAGATGTATTGATCATTACTGGTAAAGTGTAGGCTCAGGCGGAAGAGGATGAACCTTTATGAGATAGATTGCCATCATGGCAGCTATAATGGGCTCAAACATAACAGTAATCATGAGCATGGCACAGGACTAGATAGTGCTTCATTCTGTTGTCCATAAGGTGTCTAATCATCACAATGGGCTCAATGACACCTAACAGCAACACATCTTTAGCTATAGTATCTTGTCTCTTTGAATTCAGCTTTTTATACCTTTGACAGATAATTTATAAAGAAAAAAATTATCTTGATATTTTCATTCATTATCTTAAGAATCAAATGATGTCTGTCAGATAACATTAGTCTGACAGTTGGAAAATAATAAGACAGTCATATATATTGAATTGTTAGAAAATTCTTTGACATGTACAAAAATCTCCTATCATAAGGAAATGATAAGACTGAGGCAATTTAAAGTTAAGCAAATGGTTTTAATTTAATGACTAGTGGTAAAACCTGGTATTTGAACCCAGACTTTCTGACAGCTCCTAAATCTATGAACTTAGTTGTTAAATTAAGCCATTATACTGGATGAATTATACCTGTTATTCCCTGGATTAGTAGTGCCAACTTGCTTTCTGGTATATTATACTATCATAAGGGTTAATATGCTATATTGCAAAGTTGGTTTAAACCAGAAGGCTGGTGGTTCAAGTACACCAGTTGCTCCTCAAAAACCCTATAGAGTCACTATGAGTTGGAACTCACTTCATGGCACTTTAACAACAAAAACAACAATGGTTACTCGGTCTGGCTTCTTGACTTCAGGCAAAAAAATGTACAGTCTCTTTATTCCCCACAACTGTCCTATTATTTCACTAACTTGAGGTTGTTGTTGTTGTTGTTGTTAAGTGCCATCGAGTCGGGTCCGACCCATAGCGACCCTGTACAGGGTTTCCGAGGGTGTAAATCTTTACGGGAGTAGAAAGCCTCATCTTTCTCCCGCGGAGCGGCTGGTAGTTTCGAACCACAGACCTTAAGGTTCGCAGCCCGATTCGTAACCACTACGCTACCAGAGCTCCTTAGACCAGACTTAAGTCACTCTGTATTTAAGAACTGCTTTTTTATTGTGTCTGTATCTTAATCTAACTAAATTTAACTTTATCAAACTAATTTTGTCTCTGAGAGCATGGGTAATAATGGACTAGATTAATCTTTTAATAAAAAACTGGTAGAAAGTGACTCTTTAAGATTCACTTTTCTATATTTTACATCCCAATTTCTTTTAAGAACCCTCACAAATGTTCTCTGATGTCTCTTTAGGTATTCTTATTTTTATTGTGCATATCTGTACTTTCTCATATTTGACTTTCATTGATGTCCTATTTAAAACATAAGGAGCCCTGGTTAAGGGCTGTGGTCTGACCCCATCAGCGGCTCCACAGGAGAAATAGACGGCATTCTGCTTCTGTAAAGATTTCAATCTTGAAAATTATGGGGCAAGTCTATGCGGCTCTAAATGATTGCTGTGAGATGGAGTCAACACAACTGCAATGAGTTTTGGTATTTAAAATATATAGATCTAGGATTTTCTTTTCTCTTTGAAAATATATTTGTATTGAAAACTAAATATAGGTACCATTACTAGAATATATCATTTTTTCCTCAAGTAGAGATTTTAAATGTAGGTGAATTAGATAGAGATCATCAGAGAACATGTAAAGTGTGGGGAAATGTGTCAAAAGGGGACTAATAGCCACAGGCATACCTGGGAACACCAAAATGAAAGACACATAGAACCTACTCTCAATATATTCTGAAAATTTAAACTTAGAGAAAGGAATCTAGATGATCAACTAGAACATAAAACATAATGAAGCAAATCTTGCAAGTGACCTTCTAGTGAAGGTGAAAGAGCAAAAAAAGGAAACTGACATGGAGACCAAATTTCAATGAAACAAAGAAACTAAATTAAGACCAAAATTCAGTGAAACAATGTCTTGTCCATTTTCAA